>NC_029793.2:92714084-92751026 GCF_000816755.2 Arachis ipaensis
TATTACTTGGACGACCCAGTGCACTTGCTGGTTAGTGGTACGAGTTGTGAAAAGTGTGATTCACAATTTGTGCACCAAAAAGCAAGAAGAAAAAGCCAATAACCCTTTAAACCAAAAGGCAAGGGTAAAGAGGATCCAAGGCTTTGAGCATTAATGGATAGGAGGGCCCACAGGAATAAAATCCTGGCCTAAGCGGCTGAACCAAGCTGTCCCTAACCATGTGCTTGTGGCGTGAAGGTGTCAAGTGAAAAGCTTGAGACTGAGCAGTTAAAGTCGTGGTCCAAAGTAAAAAGAGTGTGCTTAAGAGTTATGGGCACCTCTAACTGGGGACACTAGTAAAGCTAAGTCACAATCTAAAAAGGTTCACCCAGTTATATGTCTGTGGCATTTATGTATCCGGTGGTAATACTGGAAAACAAAATGCTTAGGGTCACGGCCAAGACTCATAAAGTAGCTGTGTTCAAGAATCAACATACTGAACTAGGAGAATCAATAACACTATCTGAATTCTGAGTTCCTATAGATGCCAATCATTATGAACTTCAAAGGATAAAGTGAGATGCCAAAACTGTTCAGAGGCAAAAAGGCTACAAGTCCCACTCATCTAATTGAATCTAATTTTCCTTGATAAGTTTGGAATTTATTGTATTTTCCCTTCTTTTTATCCTATTTTGTTTTTAGTTGCTTGGGGACAAGCAACAATTTACGTTTGGTGTTGTGATGAGCGGATAATTTATACCCTTTTTGGCATTATTTTTACATAGTTTTTAGTATGTTTTAGTTACTTTTTATTATATTTTTATTAGTTTTTATTCAAAAATCACATTTTTGGACTTTAATATGAGTTTGTGTGTTTTTCTGTGATTTCAGGTATTTTCTGACTGAAATTGAGGGACTTGAGCAAAAATATGATTCAGAGGCTGAAAAAGGACTATAGATGCTGTTGGATTCTGACCCTTCTGCAGTTGAAGTGAATTTTCTGGAGCCACAGAAGCCCAATTGGCACGCTCTCAATTGTGTTGGAAAGTAGACATCCTGTTCTTTCCAGCAATATATAATAGTTCATACTTTTCATGAGATTTGATGGCCCAAACTTGCGTCTAAAGACAGCCTAAAACATCTTGGCGTAAAACGCCCAAACTGGCACCAAAATTGGAGTTAAATGCCCAAACTGGCACCAAAGATGGCGTTTAACTCCAGGAACAGCCTATGCACGTGAAAGCTTCAATGCTCAGCCCAAGCACACACCAAGTGGGCCCCGGAAGTGAATTTCTGCACTATCTGCACTTAGTTACTTATTTTTTGTAAACCTAGGTTACTAGTTTAGTATAAAAACTACTTTTAAAGATTTATTTTACATCTTTGATCATCTCTGGACGTTTAGTCCTTAGACCTTGGACATGGAGGCTGGCCACACGGTCATGCCTAGACTATTTTCTCTTATGTATTTTCTACGGTGTAGTTTCTACACCCCATAGATTAAGGTGTGGAGCTCTGCTGTTCTTCATGAATTAATGCAATTACTACTATTTTCTATTCAATTCATGCCTACTTCTCCTCCAAGATATAATCTCGTACTTAATTCAGTTAAGTCAGAATGAAGGGGTGACCCGTGACAATCACCCAATCTTCGTTACTCGCTTAGCCAAGATCGCGTGCCTGACAACCACAAAGCGGTCTACATGATGTTCAACGTAGTCATTGGATGACAGCCGGAGTATATTCTCTTGGATATCTAATACACGGACTGAGTTCGTGAGATTAGTATCTTCGTGGTATAGGCTAGAACCAAATGGGCAGCCATTCCTGGGATCCGAAAAGTCTAAACCTTGTCTGTGGTATTCCGAGTAGGATCTGGGAAGGAATAACTGTGACGAGCATCAAACCTGTGAATGTTGGGTGCAGTGACAGTGTGCAAAAGGATCAATAGATTCTATTATGACGCTAGTGAGAACCGACAGATGATTAGCCATGTGGTAGCTGTACCTGGTATTTTTCATCCGAGACGAGAAATCCGACAGTTGATTAGCCGTGCAGAAACCATAGAGGACCATTTTCACTGAGAGGATCTTACAGCTTTCCATGGAAGGAAGTAACACATGGTTGGAAGAAAGCAATAGGAAAGCAGAGGTTCAGAAACAATAAAGCATCTTCAGATGCTTATTTGAAATTCCCACCAATGAATTACATAAGTAACTTTATTTTATTTTATGTTTTATTTATCTTTTAATTATCAAAACCTCATAACCATTTGAATCCGCCTGACTAAGATTTACAAGATGAGCATAGCTTGCTTCAAGCCGAAAATCTCCGTGGGATCGACCCTTACTCACGTAAGGTTTATTACTTGGACGACCCAGTGCACTTGCTGGTTAGTTTTGCAGAGATGTGAGAAGTGTGAATCACAATTTCCGTGCACCAGTAAGCATACTTGAGGTGGGATGGAAGGGGCTTTAACTCCATTTTCTGCTCATGGCTAGGCACTTGATCATCTGGAGCTAGTGATGATGGCAAAGAATCTGCATTGTGTTTAGAGGGTTTCCCCACACTTGCATCTTGCTCCATGTGTATTTCTTCTACTTCTTCTTGGTGGACTGCAGTTACAGTCTCATCAATGATGTCGCACTGGAAGATGGAATGATCTTCCGGAGGGTGCTTCATAGCTTCATCCAAGTTGAAGCTCACTACTCTGCCATCTATCTCAAAAGAGTATGTTCCTGAGAATGCATCCAACTTGAACTTTGAAAACTTCAGGAATGGCCTTCTAAGCATGATGTATGATGGTCTTCCTGAGTCATTAGGGGGTATCTCTAAAATATAGAAGTCAATAGGAAATGTGAGCCCCTTAATGCTCACCAGCACGTCCTCAGCAATTCCCACCACTGTGATTATGCTTTTATCTGCCAAACCAAAACGAGCTGCCGACCTTTTTAAGGGAGGGAGCCTCAAAGCATCATATACAGATAATGGCATAATACTAACACATTCTCCTAAATCACACACGCAGTCAAGAAACTGTACACCCCCAATGGTACACGTAACCATACATAGCCCCGGATCCCCACACTTTTCTGGTATGGCACCCATTAAAGCAGATATAGAGCTACCTAAGGGAATGGTTTCTAAATCCTGTATTCTATCCTTATGCATGCATAAACCCTTAAGAAACTTTGCATACTTAGGTACCTGGCTAATAGCATCAAAAAGGGGAATGGTTACCTCAATCTTTTTGAAGATCTCCACCATCTTTGGGTCTAGCTCCATCTGCTTTCTGGACTTTCTAGCAAGGTGTGGAAAGGGGATAGGGATGGCGCCTCTTGTAGCTTCAGCTTCCTTTGGTGCACTATTCTCTGGTTGAGCTGCTTCTTCTTCAGCCATGTCTTGTACTTCATCTTCCTCTTCGGCATCTTCTACCTTAACAGCATCTTCAACTTGGATATCTTCATTTGAGCTTGGCTCCTTATGACTCCTCTCTTGCAGTGTGGTTCCGAACCTCAAAGTAATGGCATTGATGCCACCTTTGGGGTTGGGTAAAGATTGAGAAGGAATTGTACTCAAGCTTGAAGGTTGATTATTGGAGGTAATTAGTGAATCCATCCGGGAGATGAGAGCTTGTATGGTGGAGCTAAGACCATTTATGGAAGAGTTAATTGAATTCTGAATGTCTTGGTGTCCTTGCATCATAATGCAAAGCATCTCATCATTAGAAGAAGAAGGGGGGTAAGTGATTTGAGGGGCCTGCTGTTGGTTGTTCTGAGGCGCTTGGGACTGCCTTAGGTGAGGTGCTCTGTAAGGCTGGTTTTTGTTCTGCTGTTGATAGGGAGGATTCTGCTGATACCGGTTTTGCTGATTGTTATTATTATTCCACCTCTGATTTTCCTAGTTGTCTTTTCCTCCTCTATTATGGTTGTCCTTCCATCCTTGGTTGAAGTTATCCCTCTACCCATGGTTGGAGTTGTCTTGCCAACCTTGGTTATAGTTTCCACCTTGGTCATAATTTATGCCTTGTTGATAGTATCCTTGATTCGGGCGGTCATAGAAGTTATGAGTAGCTGCCAAGGTGTTGTCTTCTTGTTGGAGCTGCGGACATTCATCAGTATAATGAGTATAGTCGGCACATATTCCGCATACTCTTTGAGGAACCAACTGTTAACTCTGTTGTGATGGGGGAGGCTGAGGTTGTTGTTGATTCAGCTGTAGCTGCTTCAGTATGTTGGTCATCTCTCCCAGAGTCTAAGTGAGAGCAGTAGTCTCACTGCTAGAGGAAACCTCCGCAACAGCCTTGGGATGGTTGCTCCTGTGCCTAACATTCCGGGTAGATTCAGCTAGATCGGTGATCAGTTGTCACGCTTTTGTCGTTGTCTTGTACTTCTTCAGAGAGCCATTACTTGCAGCATCTAGTGTAGTCTTATTCTGAGGCTTCATGCCTTGTGTGAAGTAGCTGACCAACACCATCTGGTCAATATTGTGGTGAGGGCATGAGTCTAGGAGATTTCTGAAGCGCTCCCAGTATTCGTAAAGGGTCTCTGACTCACCTTGAATAATGCAGGAAATTTCTTTCCTCAGTTTGTCTGTAACTTCAGCTGGAAAGTATTTGTCCAGGAACTCCCTTCTGAGCAGATCCCAATTGGTAACAACTGCTTCAGGTTGAGTGTAGAACCACTCCCTTGCCTTTTCCTTAAGAGAAAATGGGAAGGTAGACAGCAAAATAGTAGTCTCATCTGCACCATGACGCCTAGCAGTTGAGCAGGCTGTCTGAAAATCCCTGAGGTGCTTGATAGGCTCCTGAGCAGGTAAGCCATGAAATTTAGGTATTAGGTTGATTAACGCGGTCTTTAGTTCAAATTCTGCAGCCAGATTTGGGTGACGCGCTAGATATGGTTGCAGTGTAAAGTCTGGAGCTCCTTCTTCCTGGAGAGTAATCCTTCTGGGCTCCACCATATTACCTGCACATAAATTAACAGTGTCAGCAGAAGAGGAGCTTGTTTCTTCCTCAAATGGCACTTCAGATTTACTCTCAGATAAGACTGGTGAATTGGTAGTAACTACTTCACTACCCTCAGAGGCTAACCGACGCCGAGCTCCCCTAATATGTGAAATATTTCTTTCAATCTCAGGATCAAACGTGGCTAAGCTCGGATCAGGCAGCGAACGCGTCATTCAATGAAGGAAACATACAACTCATAGTAAATAAATAAAATAAAATATGCAAATATGTAAAATTAAAAATATTTACACCAACCAATAATTTAGCACACTATTGCAACTCCCCGGCAACGGCACCAAAAATTGACGTGGCGGAAAATTGCCGATTAAGAATTTATAGAGAAAACAGCGTTGCAAGTACAGTTCTTAACCGACGAAAATTCCGCTTATCAATTTAGAAAGGGTTATAACAAAATTAGAATAAAGATACTGGGAGTAGAATTCCCAGGTCATCTCGCAACGAGTTGACAAAAGAGTGTTATTTTATTAGTCAGGAATTTTCCGAGAATTTTTAGAGTTGGAGAACGGGAAATTAAAATAATAATTAATTAAAGCAATGAAAATTGACGAGAGAATTTATATAATCAAAGTAAAAGCCTTGACCAGGGGAGAATTAATTGGAAGTTCTATCCTTGTTGGATTCTCCCAAGTGGAATGGCAAGAGGTCGTTATTTTCACTTAGTTAACCCTTACTAAATAAAGGAAAGTCAAGTGATTGAGCTAACTCTTATTCGCAAGTCCTAATCCTCTCCTTATAGAAGGATTAGCATTAGTAAATAGAGAGTTAGCCAACAACTTCCAATTGAACTAATCACTTTAGTATTCCAACTCAAGGGTCTCCTTTTAATCAACCCCCAAGGTCAAGTTGGGAGTCTACTCCATTGACATGAATACAACGTTCACAGGCATATAAAGGGAATAAGAAGAAGACATGATAAATTAAATGAAATAGGAATTGAAAACTAATTAAAGGTAAAAGTAGTTCTTTGCATTAATAAATCCCAAAATCATAAACATACCTATCTGAACAGGGCTAATAAATAGTCAAAAGAGTAAAGAAAAAAGAAAACAAACTAGAATAATGGAAACTTCAACGGAGGTAGTAACTCTTCTCAATATCTAAAGCAAAAGCATCAAAAGCATAAAAACTGGAAATCTATGAATGTGAAGAAAACCTAGAGGAAGTAGTGATTTCTCTCTAAGATTCCGATCTAAAACTAAAAACTATGCAAATGAGAATCTGTGTTGAGTCTCTGCTTGTCTCCTGGCTCTAGTCTGTGTTTCTGGGCCGAAAACTGGGTCCAAACTCAGCCCAAAATTGCCCCCAGTGTTTTTTGCGATTTCTGCAGGTAGCGCATGTCATGCGTACGCGTCAATCACGTGTACGCATCGCTGGTCATCTTCGCGTGTCACGCGTATGCATCAGGTACGCGCACGCGTCGCCGTGCAATTTCGCTTTTCACACGTACGCATTACGTGCGCACACACGTTGCCATGAAAGTCTCCAAATCACGTGCAAGCGTGAGCCATGCGTGCGCGTCACTCCTTGCTGGTTGTCTCCTTAATTTCTTGTGTTCCTTCCATTTTTGCAAGCTTCCTTTCCATCCTCTAAGCCATTCCTGCCCTATAAAGCCTGAAAACACTTAACGCACAGATCACAGCATTGAATGGTATAAAGGGGAATTAGAAATACACAATTTAAAGGCTTAGGAAGCAAGTTTTCAATCATATGACAAAATTGGAAAGGAATTGTAAAATCATGCAAATTGTATGAATAAGTGTGCAAAGACTTGATAAACCACTCAATTGAGCACAAGATAAACCATGAAATAGTGGTTTATCAACCGTAAACAATAAACAGGGTTTTCTAAAACTTAAGGGATTTCTAACTAAAACTAGCCACCGCTGTCCCACAGCCTTCACCAATCTACCCTCCGTGCGATCCCATTGCCACTGCTTGCCTAACCTGCTCAGCACTAGACAAACACAGATAAAGCAAGCAAGTAAAACATAGGTAGTAATCATATATAACAAGTAATTCAAGAAGCAATTAGGCATATTATACAATTAGGCAAACTCAAGTAATGAAAGCAAACAAGCACATAAGAGATGCATATGATGAATGTCTATCCTATTGGTTCATGATATCACTTATTGGTCCGTAAATGCCAACCCAACACATCCTCACGGATGTAGCCTTTTCTGCCACGCCAGAGATATAGTGTCCTACACACTCATGCAGTAGGGAGTCTACTACGCCAGGAGTATAGGCCCCACACACTTCCTGCAGCAGAGAAGGAAATAACCACAACAAATCATGCAACAGAAAATTCTGCTACGCCAGAGATATAGGCTCTACACACTCTTAACAACAACTCGTCATGCAGCAGAACGATCTACTACGCCGGAGATATAGGCTCCGCACACTCTTAACAACAACTCGTCGTGCATCAGAACAATCTGCTACGCCGGAGATATAGGCTCCGCACACTCTTAATATTCATCAAGATCATCATTTCTCTTCGAGTCCACGACTCATCACAACCATCATCAATTTATAATTTCCATTCCAAACTCATTAGCTCATCAGTTCCTCAATTCCAGTACCATCCTTCTTTCTCACTCCACCAAACCCATCCTCAGTATACCAGAAACCTAAACCTCCGTTTGCTAACTTTTCAAAATGATATCAACTAAATCTCTAAAGTTCTTTCCCATGTTCTGATACCCAAAATTATGTCCAAAAGTCTTAAAATGATGTCATAGAAGCTTACAATCTTGTTGGGAAGGTGAAATAGTTGAAAACAAAGCTTAAATTTGAGAAACAGGGCGTGTGCGTACGCACAGGGGTGTGCGCACTCACGCCTAGGAGATTTTTAAAACGTGTGCATACGCACAGGTACAAAAATTCACAAGTATGTTCACTCGCACAAGCTGTGCTAGCATCCTCAACAGACTGCTTTTCCCGACTTGTGCGTGCGCACAAGGCTGTGCGTACGCATAGGTTTTAAATCCTCATTGGGTATGCGCGCGCACAAGCTGTGCTAGCACTCCAAACAGAACATACGCATAGGAGTGTGCGTATGCACAGGTACGGAGTTTTGCAATTCTGTTCGGTCACACAAGGTGTGCGAGCGTTCCCAACAAACTGACCTTCCCAACGTGTGCGTGCGCACAGGTTATAAATTCTCATTGGATATGCACGTGCACCAGCTGTGCTAGCATTCAAAACAGAAAGTCTTTCCCTGAGTGTGCGTACGCACAGGTCTGTGCGTGTGCACAGGTTTAAAATTTTGAAGGGTTGTGCGTGCGCACATATCAGAAATCACAAAATTCTACAACATTGCAGAATTTCAGATTTTGACACCAAACTTTTAATGATCATAACTTCCTCTACAAAAGTCCAAATTTTACAAACTTTATATCAATTTGGAGAGTTCTCAATGGTATTTAATTCTAAACAAGTTTCAACAACTTTCGAAAACTGAGGCACAAGTCTCGTCAAAGGTCACTAAAAACAAGTTTTTACCAAAAAGCCTTTACATCTCAATTTTACCAAACTCTCAATCCAAAACCATTATTAAATCACATTTTAGCCATACCAAGATAGCCCAAAATTCATACCAAACATTACTTCAACTATTTTCTCAATCACACAATCTTCTAAATCATTCAACAATTCTAAATCCAACCAAATTCACATTTTCCAATTTCTATTAACCTTATTAACATTGTATAACCACTCACCATCATCATCCATCATCAATGTCACATATTTCCAAACTTCCATCCAATAAACACATTATTATCAATTCATCATCATCATCAATACTCAAACTCATTATTCACAATTCTCAACAATACATTCAATTCATCAAACCTTCTCACTCATTTACATTCAACATGAGCCACAATAACCAACAATAAAAAAATCGTCATCCACACCCATCTTCAAACCTCAACACCCACCAACATAACTCATCAATAATCATCATCTAACAATACATACATATCATCACATTCAAACTCATTCAACCTACATCCAAACCATCATCCAGCATAACATTTATATACAATTAATCACACAATCATATCCTTCGACCTATCTTAAAGTCAACTAGCCTAAGTGTCTAGAAACATCACATATTACATAAAGAAAACTGAAACCATACCTTGGCCGATTCCCAAACGCACCAAACACCAAACGAAGCCACCAAGCTTGATCCAAAGCCTCAACCAACTCCAACAAACACCCAAAACTCAATCTAACATCATATATATATATATATATATATCAAAATCAAAACCTAGAAACCACAACTTACAATACCACAAGGGTTTATGAGCAACTTTACCTTGTCCAAAGAGGATTGGGGAAATTTTTAACAATTACCCGCTACTAGAGATCACCTAAACGACCAAAACCACAAAATTTACTCAAAAACCATAACCCAAAAACGCAGAATTCAAGGGCTGAAAACTGAGGACTGAGATGCGAGTTCTTACCATATTTTCTTAGATGGAAAGGAAAAGCTCGTCAAGAGCTTCGCGTGGCCGCAAACGGCTCGTCAATCGGAACTCCGGATCAAAAGTTATGGAGCTTTGAAGGAGGAGGTAAATAGTAACATCACCTCTTCTCCTCTCTTCTCTCCAACCCGCTCCCCTCTCTCTTTGGGCTGGAAATGAGCTCAAAGCTCATTTAATGAGCTTATATATGTTGGGTCTTGGGCCTGGTTTGGGCCCAGTCCAACCCGTTAGCATTTTTGGTCCGTTTGGCCCACTTTGGGCCAAAACCTTTAAGATTAGTGCCTGATTTTTAATTGCAAATTACTTTTTACCCTTTCAAAACAATAAATCACTTTTCAAAATCTTATTTTCCAAAATACATGGTACTGGTCAGACTAAAGCCGGTACTGCCAGCTTAAGCGCCAGTACACATTTTTACAAAGATCCTTCGAAAAAGATATATTTTTCAACTCAGAAAAATTCACTGAAATCAAATTTCACCTTTATATTTTCAAATTAAAACTTCTAAACTTTGAATCTATTTTGGGCACTAAAATTATTTTCAAAGCACATACTTTATGAATTACCAAATCAGCACCAGTATAAAGATTATAAGATTCACTTGTAATCCACTTGAAAAAAAAATGAAAAGGAAAAGAATAGCGAACAGTCAACAAAAGATAAGTGAGTTATGGCTTGGCCTCTTTTTTTATCCCAAGTGTACAAGGAGGCAAAACTAGTAAGAGAATTCTTCATTTCATCCTTGATAAAAATAACATTGAGTCATTATGGATTGGCCTCCTTTGTTTCTCAAAAAAAGTTTACAGCCTTAAATGCCATCTTTTCAAAGCGATCATAATTTAGTATATATGATTAAGCTTGTCTAATGACATATCTATCATTTATCTATACGCCTAACTAGTTCTTAAGGTAGCCGTATTTTAAATTTTTAACTGATGTTGTTTTAATAACTAGATGCTGCATCTAATTCTATTTTAACACTTCCAAATATTTTATGGATCCAATTTTCAAATTTATCAAAGACAACAAAATCAATGTCAAACCTAATGAAATGTAATGTATTATTGATAATTCCTTGTCATTAGGAAATTCGAGACATAAAACTCAATTTATAGCACTCTAAATACTGGACATTGTAGAACAAAATAGCTGCAATATCAAACTAGCCCTGTAGTTGCAGCCTTACCCATAGTTACTGAAATCATGTTCATCTTTAAACCATAATATGCATAAATCTCATCTACTGGCTAAGTTGGGAAGTCCCACCATTGAAGAGCTGATGAGCGGATAGTTTATACGCTTTTTGGCATTGTTTTTACATAGTTTTTAGTATGATTTAATTAGTTTTTAGTATATTTTTATTATTTTTTAAATAAAAATCACATTTCTGGAATTTACTATGATTTTGTGTATTTTTCTGTAATTTCAGGTAATTTCTGGCTGAAATTGAGGGACTTGAAAAAAATCTGATTCAGAGGCTGAAAAAGGACTGCAGATGCTGTTGGATTCTGACCTCCCTGCACTCGAAATGGATTTTTTGGAGCTACAAAAACCCAAATGGTACGCTCTCAATTGCGTTGGAAAGTAGACATCCAGGGCTTTCCAGCAATATATAATAGTCCATACTTTTCTCAAAGATAAATGACGTAAACTGGCGTTCAACGCCAGTTCCATGTTGCATTCTGGCGTTAAACGCTAGAAACAGGTTACAAGTTGGAGTTAAACGCCCAAAAAAGGCTACAACCTGGCGTTTAACTCCAGAAATAGCCTAGGCACATGTAAAGCTCAAGTCTCAGTTCCAGCACACACCAAGTGGCCCCGGAAGTGGATTTCTGCACTATCTATCGTAGTTTACTCATTTTCTGTAAACCTAGGTTACTAGTTTAGTATTTAAACAACTTTTAGAGATTTATTATGTACCTCATGACATTTTTATGTTTTACATTGTATCTCTACAGCATGAGTCTCTAAACTCCATGATTGGGGGTGAGGAGCTCTGCTGTGTCTCGATGAATTAATGCAATTACTTCTATTTTCTATTCAAACACGCTTGTTTCTATTCTAAGATATTCACTCGTACTTAACCATGATGAATGTGATGATCCGTGACACTCATCATCATTCTCAACCTATGAACGCGTGCCTGACAACCACTTCCGTTCTACCTTAGATTGAGTGTGTATCTCTTAGCTTCTTGGTTCATGATCAGAGTCTTCGTGGTATAGGCTAGAATTATTGGCGGCCATTCCTGAGATCCGGAAAGTCTAAACCTTATCTGTGGTATTCCGAGTAGGATCAGGGAAGGGATGACTGTAACGAGCTTCAAACTCACGAGTGTTGGGCATAGTGACAGACGCAAAAGAATCAACGGATTCTATTCCAACATGAGTGAGAACCAACAAATGATTAGCCGTGCGGTGACAGCGCATTTGGACCATTTTTACTGAGAGGATGGATGGTAGCCATTGACAACGGTGATCCACCAACATACAGCTTGCCATAAAAGGAGACCTGCGTGCGTGAAGAAGAAGACAGTAGGAAAGCAGAGATTCAGAATTCAGAGCATCTCTAAAACCTCAATCTGTTCTCCATTACTGCATACAAGTACTATTTAATTTATGCTTTTTACTCTTCATAAATATAATCACTCTTATTATTGATCTCCTGACTAAGAATTACAAAATAACCATAGCTTGCTTCAAGCCGACAATCTCCGTGGGATCGATCCTTACTCACATAAGGTATTACTTGGACGACCCAGTGCACTTGCTGGTTAGTGGTACGAGTTGTGAAAAGTGTGATTTACAATTCGTGCACCAAGTTTTTGGCGCCGTTGCCGGGGATTGTTCGAGTTTGGACAACTGACGGTTTATTTTGTTGCTTAAATTAGGAAATTTTTTTTTCTTTTTGGTTTAGAGTCTTCTATTATTGTTTTTGTTTAAAATTTTGAAATCCTTATTTTATTTTTCTAAATTATTTTCAAAATTTTTTTTAAACCAATAACTTTATGATTTTGTCTTCTGTTGAGTTTAGTTTCATATTTTAAGTTTGGTGTCAATTGCATGATTTTATTTTTCTTTCAATTTTTCGAATTATATGTTCTTAGTTCCTTCTTAATCTTCAAGTTGTTCTTGTTTATTTTCCTTGTTTGATCTTTATTTTTTCTTGTTTTGTGTTTTTTCTTGTTTTTCTTGTGCATTTTCGAATTATTAGTATCCAAAACATAAAATTTTTTTATATATTAAATACTTTTTTTTAAAACACTTTAAATTTATAGCTCAATTGGCTAGAGCATTGTGCTTATGTTCTTGGTAATTGGGTATCTTCCTTTTAAAACTTTTTCAAAAAAAAATAATTTTTCTTTGATTAAATCTTGTGTCAAACTTTTAAGTTTGGTGTTTTCTTGTTATTTTTCTTTTATTTTCGAAAACTTATTTTCAGTATTCTAAAATTTTTAAGTTTGGTGTTCTTTTTTTTTTATGTTCTTGTGAGTCTTCAAGGTGTTCTTGAGTCAGCTCTGTATCTTGATCTTAAAATTTTTAAGTTTGGTGTTCCTTGGTGTTTTCCCTCCAAAACTTTCAAAAAACCAAGAGCATTAGATCTAAAAATTTTAAGTCTTGTGTCACTTTATTGTTTTCTCTTTCCTCATTAAATTCAAAAATATCTTTTCTCTTTATTTTAAATTGAATTTTTGAAAATTACTTTTAAAAATTCAGATTTTTATTTTAAAAAATCAAATCTTTTCAAAATTCAAAATCTTTTTCAAAAATCATATCCAAAGTTTTTCAAATCTTCTTAACTAAGCAATTATTTTCATTTTCAAATTTAATTTTCTCTTGGTTTTTGAAATTTACATTTTAATTTCTAAATATCTTATTTTATTTTATCTTATTATTTTTAATTATATTAATAATTTGGTTTGTCCTACTTAAATAAAATAAAAACAAAACTATATTTTCTTTGCAATTCATATCAATTCCATTTTATCCATCATGGATCTAAGTGGGAATGAATAGTCCAGAAGGACTCTAGGGTCATATGCTAGTCCCACTACTGCTGCATATAGGAGTAGTATCTGTATACCTCCCATTAAAGCAGGCAGTTTTGGGCTAAATCCTCAGCTCATTGTCATGGTGCAGCAAAACTGCCAGTATTTCGGTCTTCTGCAGGAAGAACCTACTGAGTTTCTGGCACAATTCTTACAATTACTGACACAGTACGTGACAAGGAGGTAGATCAGGATGTATACAGGCTGCTACTGTTTCCGTTTGCTGTAAAAGATCAAGCTAAAAGGTGGTTAAATAACCAACCCACAGCAAGCATAAGAACATGGAAATAGTTATCAGACAAATTTCTGAATCAATATTTCCCTCCAAAAAGGATGACACAGCTAAGGCTGGACATCCAAGGCTTTAAACAAGAGGATGATGAATCCCTTTATAATGCCTGGGAGAGGTACAGAGGGATGCTAAGGAAATGCCCCTCTGAAATGTTTTCAGAGTGGGTACAATTAGACATCTTCTACTATGGGCTTTCAGAAAAAGCTCAGGTATCTCTAGACCACTCAGCTGGTGGATCTATACACATGAGAAAAACTATTGAAGAGGCTCAAGAGCTTATTGATATAGTTGCTAGAAATCAGCATCTGTACATAAGTAGTGGGTCCTCCATAAAGGAAGAAGCCAAAGCAGTATCTACTGAACCTGGTCCTCTAGAACAAGTTGCTGAACTCAATCAACAATTGTGTTTTCTAACAAAACAGCTAGCAGAATTCAAGGAGATGCTACAAGACACTAAAAATGCTAATAAAAATATGGAAGCACAATTGAATCAGACAAAACAGCAGATATCAAAGCAGATAATAGAAGAGTGCCAGGCAGTTCAATTAAGAAGTGGAAAAACATTAAATACCTCACTTCAGAGCAGCAGAAAGCAAAGAAAAGAACAACTGACAGAGGATGAGCAAAATATCATCCAAAATCCCTCTGAGGATAGTAAGATCCCAGAGAGGAATAACTCTGGCGTTCAAACGCCAGAAAAGGATGCAAAGCTGGCGTTAAACGCCCAACCCATGCACAGTTCTGGCGTTCAAACGCCAAAAACAGGCAAGGAGCTGGCGTCAAACGCCCAATAGAAGCTCAGTTCTGGTGTTCAAACGCCAGAAACAGGCAAGAAGCTGGCGTCCAATGCCAATCCAGCTTCCAACCCTGACATTCAAACGCCAGTGAGGGATCAGACAGATACAAGTGCTGATAGCAACCCCTCTAAGAAGGCTTCTCCAACCACCTCTATAGGAAATAAACCTGCAGCAACTAAGGTTGAGGAATACAAAGCCAAGATGCCTTATCCTCAAAAACTCTGCCAAGAAGAGATGGATAAGCAATTTGCCTGCTTCGCAGACTATCTCAGGACTCTTGAAATAAAGATTCCGTTTGCAGAGGCACTCGAGCAAATACCCTCTTATGCCAAGTTCATGAAAGAGATCTTGAGTCATAAGAAGGATTGGAGAGAAACTGAAAGAGTTCTCCTCACTGAAGAATGCAGTGCAGTCATTCTGAAAAGCTTCCCAGAAAAGCTTAAAGATCCCGGGAGCTTTATGATACCATGCATATTAGAGGGTAATTGCACCAAGACAGCTTTATGTGATCTTGGGGCAAGTATCAACCTAATATCTGCATCCACTATCAGAAAGCTTGGTTTAACCGAAGAAGTCAAACCAGCCCGGATATGTCTCCAACTTGCTGATGGCTCCATTAAATACCCATCAGGCATGATTGAAGACATGATTGTTAGGGTTGGGCCATTCGCCTTTCCTGTTGACTTTGTAGTGCTAGAAATGGAGGAGCACAAGAGTGCTACTCTCATTCTAGGAAGACCTTTCCTAGCAACTGGACGAACTCTCATTGATGTCCAAAAGGGGGAAGTAACCCTGAGAGTCAATGAGGATGAGTTTAAGTTGAATGCTGTCAAAGCCATGCAGCATCCAGACACACCAAAAGACTACATGAAACTTGATCTTATTGACTCTCTAGTAGAGGAGATCAACATGGCTGAGAGTCTCGAATCAGAGCTGGAAGACATCTTTAAAGATGTTCAGCCTGATCTGGAGGATTCAGAGGAATTGAAAGAGCCTCTGGAACTTCCTCAGGAAGAGGAGAAACCTCCTAAACCCGAGCTCAAACCACTACCACCATCCCTGAAATATGCATTTCTGGGATAAGGTAACACTTTTTCGGTGATCATAAGCTCTGCTTTAAATCCACTGAAAGAGGAAGCACTACTTCAAGTGCTAAAAACACACAAGGCAGCTCTTGGGTGGTCCATAAGTGATCTTAAGGGCATCAGCCCAGTAAGATGCATGCACAAGATCCTGTTGGAGGACGATGCTAAGCTAGTGGTTTAACCACAGAGGCGGCTAAATCCAGCCATGAAGGAGGTGGTGCAGAAAGAGGTCTCCAAGTTACTGGAAGCTGGGATTATTTATCCTATTTATGATAGCCCCCTGGGTAAGCCTTGTCTAAGTTGTCCCCAAGAAGGGAGGAATGACAGTGGTTCATAATGAAAGAAATGAACTGGTTCCTACAAGAACAGTTACAGGGTGGCATATATGTATTGATTACAGAAGGATCAATACAGCCACCAGGAAGGATCACTTTCCTTTGCCATTCATAGACCAGATGCTAGAAAGACAAGCAGGTCATGAATACTACTGCTTTTTGGATGGCTATTCAGGTTACAACCAAATTACAGTAGATCCTCAGGACCAAGAGAAAACAGCATTCACATGTCCTTCTGGAGTGTTTGCCTATAGAAGGATGCCTTTTGGTCTGTGCAATGCACCTGCAACCTTTCAGAGGTGCATGCTCTCTATCTTCTCTGATATGGTAGAGAAATTTCTGGAAGTCTTTATGGATGACTTTTCAGTCTTTGGAGACTCATTCAGCTCCTGCCTTAACCATTTAGCACTTGTTCTGAAACGATGCCAAGAGACCAACCTAGTTTTAAACTGGAAAAAATGTCACTTTATGGTGACTGAAAGGATTTTCCTTGGGCATAAAATTTCAAACAAGGGAATAGAGGTGGATCAAGCTAAAGTTGAAGTAATTGAAAAATTACCACCACCTGCTGCCAATGTTAAGGCAATTAGAAGCTTTCTGGGGCATGCAGGATTCTAAAGGAGGTTTATAAAGGATTTTTCAAAAATTGCAAAACCTCTGAGCAACCTGCTAGCTGCTGACACGCCATTTGTGTTTGACACAGAGTGTCTGCAGGCATTTGAAACTCTGAAAGCTAAGCTAGTCACAACACCAGTTATTTCTGCACCAGACTGGACATTACCATTCGAACTAATGTGTGATGCCAATGACCATGCCATTGGTGCAGTATTGGGGCAGAGGCATGACAAGCTTCTGCATGTCATTTATTATGCTAGCCATATTTTAAATGATGCCCAAAAAAATTACACAACCACAGAAAAAGAATTGCTTGCAGTGGTTTATGCCATTGACAAGTTTAGATCATACTTAGTAGGATCAAAAGTGATTGTGTACACTGACCATGCTGCTCTTAAATATCTACTTACAAAGCAAGATTCAAAACCCAGGCTCATAAGATGGGTGTTGCTTCTGTAAGAGTTTGATATTGAAATAAGAGACAGAAAAGGGACAGAAAACCAAGTGGCTGATCATCTATCCCGGATAGAACCAGTAGAAGGGGCGTCCTTTCCCTCTATTGATATCTCTGAAACCTTTCCGGATGAGCATTTGTTTGCCATTCAGGAAACACCATGGTTTGCAGACATTACAAACTATAAAGATGCAAGATTCATACCCAAGGAGTATAGCAGGCAACAAAAGAAAAAATTAATTACTGATGTAAAGTACTACTTGTGGGATGAACCCTATCTCTTTAAGAGATGTGCAGACAGAATAATCCATAGGTGTGTGCCTAGAGAAGAAGCACAGAAGATCTTATGGCATTGCCATGGGTCACAATATGGAGGCCATTTCGGAGGTGAGTGAACAGCCACCAAGGTCCTCCAATGTGGCTTTTACTGGCCTACCCTCTATAAAGATTCCCGAGAGTTTGTACGTAATTGTGACAGTTGCCAGAGAGTTGGTAATCTGCCTCATGGTTACATCATGCCTCAACAAGGAATCTTGGAGATTGAGTTGTTTGATGTATGGGGTATTGACTTCATGGGGCCTTTCCACCATCATACTCAAACACTTATATTCTGGTGGCAGTCGATTATGTATCCAAATGGGTAGAGGCCGTTGCCACACCCACTAATGATACTAAGACAGTGCTGAAGTTCCTCCAGAAACATATCTTCAGCAGGTTTGGTGTTCCTAGAGTACTAATCAGTGATGGGGGCACTCACTTCTGCAACAAACAGCTTTACTCTGCTATGGTCCAATATGGCATTAGCCACAAGGTGGCAACTCCATATCATCCACAGACAAATGGGCAAGCTGAAGTCTCTAATAGAGAACTAAAAAGAATCCTGGAACGGACTGTAATGATGCTCTGTGGGCTTACAGAACAGCATTCAAGACTCCTATAGGGACCTCTCCATACTAGCTTGTGTATGGTAAGGCCTTTCATCTGCCCGTGGAATTGGAGCATAAGGCTTACTGGGCAACCAGATTCCTAAACTTTGATGCCAAATTAGCTACAGAAAAAAGATTGCTCCAGCTGAATGAGCTATAGGAATTCAGACTCACTGCTTTCAAAAATGCCAAGCTTTACAAGGAGAAAGCAAAAAGGTGGCATGACAGAAAGCTGTCATCTAGAGTCTTTGAACTAGGACAGAAGGTTCTGTTGTTTAACTCTATGCTCAGGCTATTCCCTGGGAAACTAAAATCCCGGTGGAGGGGACCATATGTGATTACAAGTGTGTCACCATATGGCTATGTGGAGCTTCAAGACATTGATTCTAATAAGAAGTTCATTGTTAATGGACAGAGAATCAAGCATTATCTTGAAGGCAATGTTGAGCAAGAGTGCTCAAGGCTGAGGCTAGATTAAAAGCTCAGCAAGGTCCAGCTAAAGACAATAATGAAGTGCTTGCTGGGAGGCAACCCAGCCATTAGCAAAACCAACTTTTATTTAAATCATAATTATACAAGTTTAATATAAATAATCTTCAAGGTAAAGAATCAATTGCATAAGTTCATAGGGTTACAGAAGGATTCAGAGTACAAAAAAGGGAAAAGGAGCTCACTGGCAAGAAAACGCCAGCAAGAGGTACAATTGGGCGTTAAACGCCCAAAAGAAGCATCTACTCGGCGTTTAATGCCAGTAATGATACCTTTCTGGGCGTTAAACGCCAGAATGGGTACCATTCTGGGTGTTTAACGCCATACTTGCAGCATCCTGGGCGTTTAGAAAAACGCCCAGTGACGAAATATTTCTGGTGTTTAACGCCAACCAAAAGCAACAGCTGGGCGTTAAATGCCCAAAAGAGGCTACAGATGGGCGTTAAACGCCTGGTGCACGAAATTGTGATGTCCAGGCTCGAACAATCCCTGGCAACGTGAGCAACTTGGTACGCGTAATCGTGATTACACTTTAATTATGTAAAATTCATGGCTCTTTCTTTCCCTGGCAATGGCGCCAAGAATATGGTGCCAATACCATGGTTCACAACTTCGATACAACATAAGTGAAAGGTCCAGGCATGGCCGAGATGGCCAGCCCCCTAAACGAGATCACAGGATCAAAATACAATCCAGGATGGTCAAAAAGACTAGTAAAAGGTCCTATTTATAATAAACTAGTCACTATGGTTTACATGAGTAAGTAATTGATGCATAAATCCACTTCCTGGGCCCACTTGGTGTGTGTTTGGGCTGAGCTTGAGTGTTGCACGTGCAGAGGCCATTTGTGGAGTTGAATGCCAGCTTTTGTGCCAGTTTGGGCGTTCAACTCTGGTTTTGGCTCCTTTTCTGGCGCTGGACGCCAGATTTGGGCAGAGAGCTGGCGTTGAACGCCAGTTTGCGTCATCTATTCTTGGCCAAAGTATGGACTATTATATATTGCTGGAAAGCCCTGGATGTCTACTTTCCAACTCAATTAGAAGCGCGCCATTTCGAGTTCTGTAGCGCCAGAAAATCCACTTTGAGTGCAGGGAGGTCAGAATCCAACAGCATCAGGAGTCCTTCTTCAACCTCTAAATCTGATTTCTGCTCAAGTCCCTCAATTTCAGTCAGAAAATACCTGAAATCACAGAAAAACACACAAACTCATAGTAAAGTCCAGAAATGTGAATTTAACATAAAATCTATTAAAAACATCCCTAAAAGTAACTAGATCCTACTAAAAACATACTAAAAATAATGCCAAAAAGCGTATAAATTATCCGCTCATCAACGCCCAAAACAAGTAGCAGTTGGGCGTTTAATGCCAGGATTATGGAGTGGAGGAAGTTTTTGTTCCCAACTTGATTTTTTTCAAATTTTCATATTTCCATCCATATTTTCTTGCATAAACATGTTCCCATACTTTCTTTTTTTTAAAACTCTTTTCCAAAAATATTAAAAATATCTTAATCCTAAAATTACATCTTTCTCAATTCTTCTTCAACCTCTTCTCAAATCTTTTTCAAAACAAATCTATCTTTTTCAAAATTTTTTTAAACTCATCAATATCTTTTTCAAATCTTCACAATATTTTTAAAAACAAATTTATCTTTTTCAAATATCTTTCGTATCTTTTCAATTTTAAATTACATCTATTCCTATCATACTTATCTTTTCCAAATCACATTTTCTATCATATCTTTTTCAAAAATTTTCGAAAACCCACCCCCCTTCCCTTTAAATCCTCGTTCGGCCTCCCTCCTCTCCTCCACAATTCGAACTTGGCTCTCCCTATGTCCCTCTTCTTTCCTTTCTTTTTCTTGAGGACAAGCAAACCTCTAAGTTTGGTGTGTTTATCCGTGATCACTAAGCCAATACCCACCAAGATCATGGCTCCTAAGGGAAAACAAACCACCTCAAGAGGCAAGAAAGAGAATATTCCAAAACCACTTTGGAATCAAGGAAAGTTCTTAACCAAAGAACATTCAGACCATTACTACAAAATAATGGGTCTAAGGTCAGTGATCCTGGAAGTTAAATTCGATCTGAAAGAAGACGAATATCCAGAGATCCAAGAGCAAATTCGAAACAGGAGCTGGAAATCCTAGCTAATCCTGAGACAAAGGTGGAAAGAAACATGGTTCAGAAATTCTACTCTAATCTGTGGCAGACAGACAGGCGGAGAATAGCTAGAACCGCATTCTATGACTATCGAACTCTGGTTAGAGGGAAGATTGTTCACACCCACCCTGACCAAATAAGGGAGATCTTCAAGCTGCCTCAACTGCAAGATGACCCGGACTCCTTTAATAGGAGAATGATGAGACCCAATAAGAGCTTGGACAAAATTCTAGAGGACATATGCCTCTCTGGAGCCAAATGGACAACCAACACAAAAGGTGTCCCAAACCAACTCAAGAGAGGAGATCTCAAACCAGTCGTCAGAGGCTGGCTGGACTTCATTGGGCGTTCTATACTGCCCACTAGCAACCGCTCTGAAGTCACCATCAAAAGAGCAGTGATGATTCATTGCATTATATTGGAAAAAGAAGTGGAAGTTCATCAGCTGATTTCTTGTGAGCTCTACACAATTACAAACAAGAACTCCAAAGATGCCAAATTGGCTTATCCAAGCTTAATCTCTCTGCTATGTAAAGATGCTGGGGTAAAAATGGGAGTAGATGAGTATATCTCAGTTGAGCAACCAATCACCAAAAAGTCAATGGAAGGACAAGTGCAGGACGACCCCATCAAGAGGAGAGCACAGGAGTTCCTCCCAGAAATTCCACAATTTGAATACTGGGGGCGCCTAGAAGCATCTATCACCAAGTTATAAGAAGCTATGGATCAACAGAAGGAAGAACAGCAAAATCAAAACAGCATGCTCTGCAAACTACTTAGGGAACAAGAAGAGCAAGGGCGTGAACGGAAGGAACTAAAGCGCCAGAAGCTATCTCTTGAAGGACCAAGTACCCCACAGACTAAAGAGGCATCTACCTCCCAAAATAAAGGTTGTTGAGTCCTAACTCTGTGATAAGTATTTATCCATTTTAAAAGTACATAAGTATTAGAATTAGAGTTATTTGTCTTTATGTCCTTAATTTCCTTTCTTTTATTACTAATTGTCTGCTTTTTATGCCTATTTTATATTATTTCTATTAAATAATAAATAAAGTTTTGATTCTATGCCTTAAAGTTATGAATGTCCTATGAATCCATCACCTTTCTTAAATGAAAAATGTTTTAATTACAAAAGAACAAGAAGTACATGATTTCGAATTCATCCTTGAAATTAGTTTAATTATTTTGATGTTGTGACAATACTTTTTGCTCTCTGAATGAATGCTTGAACAGTGCATATGTCTTTTGAAATTTGTTGTTTATGAATGTTAAAATTGTTGGCTCTTGAAAGAATGATGAAAAAGAGAAATGTTATTGATAATCTGAAAAATCATAAAATTGATTCTTGAAGCAAGAAAAAGCAGTGAATACAAAAGCTTGCGAAAAAAAAGAAAATAAAAATGGCAAAAAAAAAAGAGAAAGAAAAAGAAAAAGCAAGCAGAAAAAGCCAAAAGCTCTTTAAACCAAAAGGCAAGGGTAAAAAGGATCCAAGGCTTTGAGCATCAGTGGATAGGAGGGCCTAAAGGAATAAAATCCTGGCCTAAGCGGCTAAACCAAGTTGTCCCTAACCATGTGCTTGTGGCGTGAAGGTGTCAAGTGAAAACTTGAGACTGAGCGGTTAAAGTCGAGGTCTAAAGCAAAAACAGAGTGTGTTTAAGAATCCTGAACACCTCTAATTGGGGATTCTAGCAAAGCTGAGTCACAATCTGAAAAGGTTCACCCAATTATGTGTCTGTGGCGTTTATGTATCCGGTGGTAATACTGGAAAACAAAGTGCTTAGGGCCACGGCCAAGACTCATAAAGTAGCTGTGTTCAAGAATCAACATACTGAACTAGGAGAATCAATAACACTATCTGAATTATGAGTTCCTATAGATGCCAATCATTCTGAACTTTAAGGGATAAAGTGAGATGCCAAATGACTGTTCAGAGGCAAAAAGCTACTAGTCCCGCTCATCTGATTGGAGCTAAGTTTCATTGATATTTTGGAATTTATAGTATATTCTCTTCTTTTTATCCTATTTGATTTTCATTTGCTTGGGGACAAGCAACAATTTTAGTTTGGTGTTGTGATGAGCGGATAATTTATACGCTTTTGGCAATATTTTTACATAGTTTTTAGTAATGACTTAATTAATTTTTAGTGTATTTTTATTAGTTTTTAAATAAAAATCACATTTCTGGACTTACTATGAGTTTGTGTGTTTTTCTGTGATTTCAGGTAATTTCTGGCTAAAATTGAGGGACTTGAGAAAAATCTGATTCAGAGGCTGAAAAAGGACTGCAGATGCTGTTAGATTCTGACCTCCCTACACTCGAAATGGATTTTCTGGAGCTACAGAAACCCAAATGGCGCGCTCTCAATTTCGTTGGAAAGTAGACATCCAGGGCTTTCCAGAAATGTATAATAGTCCATACTTTGCTCAAAGATAAATGACATAAACTGGCATTCAACGCCAGTTCCATGTTGCATTCTGGCGTTAAACGCCAGAAACAGGTTACAAGTTGGAGTTAAACGCCCAAAACAGGCTACAACCTGGCATTTAACTCCAGAAACAGCCTAGACACGTGTAAAGCTCAAGTCTCAGCCCCAGCACACACCAAGTGGGCCCCAGAAGTGGATTTCTGTACTATCTATCGTAATTTACTCATTTTCTGTAAACCTAGGTTACTAGTTTAGTATTTAAACAACTTTTAGAGATTTATTATGTACCTCATGACATTTACATTGTATCTCTACGGCATGAGTCTCTAAACTCCATGATTGGGGGTGAGGAGCTCTGCTGTGTCTCGATGAATTAATGCAATTACTTCTGTTTTCTATTTAAACACGCTTGTTTCTATTCTAAGATATTCACTCGTACTTAACCATGATGAATGTGATGATCCATGACACTCATCATCATTCTCAACCTATGAACGCGTGCCTGACAACCACTTCCGTTCTACCTTAGATTGAGTGTGTATCTCTTAGCCTCTTGGTTCATGATCAGAGTCTTCGTGGTATAGGCTAGAATTATTGGCAGCCATTCCTGAGATCCGGAAAGTCTAAACCTTGTCTGTGGTATTCCGAGTTGGATCAGGGAAGGGATGACTATGACGAGCTTCAAACTCACGAGTGTTGGGTGTAGTGACAGACGCAAAAGAATCAACGGATTCTATTCCAACATGAGTGAGAACCGGCAGATGATTAGCCGTGAGGTAACAGCGCATTTGGACCATTTTCACTGAGAGGATGGATGGTAGCCATTGACAACGGTGATCCACCAACATACAGCTTGCCATGGAAGGAGACTTGCGTGCATAAAGAAGAAGACAGTAGGAAAGCAGAGATTCAGAAGGCAGAGCATCTCTAAAACCTCAATCTGTTCTCCATTACTGCATACAAGTACTATTTAATTTATGCTTTTTAATCTTCATAAATATAATCACTCTTATTATTGATCTCCTGACTAAGAATTACAAAATAACCATAGCTTGCTTCAAGCCGATAATCTCCGTGGGATCAACCCTTACTCACGTAAGGTATTACTTGGACGACCCAGTGCACTTGCTGGTTAGTGGTACGAGTTGTGAAAAGTGTGATTTATAATTCGTGCACCAAGAGCCCAGGTTTTAAGGAGTTTCTTTCTAATCTTGTCATCTATCAACCAAAAGCAATATATTTTAGCCCAAGCTTCAAGTAATGCAAAATCTAAAGTAAATATTAATGGATATGTAAGTGAAAAACACCATGCAAAGGAAAGATTTGCTTAATAATGATCTCTGATTCCAATTTTGGAAGGAGATGCTCACCAACTTCCCAACGGATTTCTATTCTATTGAATTTAAGGATTTTGCTTGATTTGCTGTTGTTTACCTGCATATTCAAGTTACGACAAGGATTAAAACATTGTTCATTATTCATCACAAGAGCGCATTTGCTAATAAGTACAACTAAATAAACAAACGAAAATTTGGTATTAGTTAATAGCTAATTCTGAAGCACATTCCTGATTAGGACCATAACCAAAAATTTGATAAATGGCTATGTCAAGAACTCACAATTCCGTGCATTAAGTGGCAATAGCACTGAAAACGTTCATACCAACTAAAGAGTGAACCATCTGGCTGTTTGACAAAAGCATCAACCTCCACCATATCAAATTGCAAATCCATACCTGCAATTGAACATGAGATGCATTATCATAAACAATGAAGCACCGCATCATTTCATCATGCTAGGTTGCAAATTTATCTTACCAATGTGAGTTCTTTTCATGATTCTTAGTTCAGCTGCAGCCCTCCCCAATGTCTCCAAAGGTGCAGCCACCTTAACAAACAACTAAGTTTCAAATACTCAACAAGAAGTTTAACTTAGACACAACTTAAAACAAAAATAAGAATCACAAAATTGCTTGTTTGGTAACTGCAAATACAATGCAAAAAGACATAATTCTTTCCTATCTTGTCTCTATCTCACATTATAATTATAGAAATATTTCAAGAGAAATCAATCAATCAATCATATTCCCATAATAGAGGACAAAAAAAGAAAATAAAATAATGATATTCTGCCACAGTATATATATGAAGAATTAAGAAATTTGAGGAAGAAATTGTTGTAACCTTGAAGAACTCATCTGAGTTGCCAATAACTCTGTCAACAACCAAGCCTGCATTCTTAAGCTCCCTCGCAAAGACATTACCACAATCAAAGTCTTCATCTCCTTTAAGAACCGACTCTCTCTTGGGAATCACCACACAAATCTCAAATACCAGTTCCACATTCTCTTTAAGTTTCCAAATCCCAATGAAACAAAACAAAAATTCCCCTCCTTCAATAAGTATTTTCAAGAAGGGATTTAAAAAAAATAATGAACATTTAAATGAATGTGAAAATCAAATGGTGAGGCATTCTAAGAAAGTCATAGAATAAAATAATAATAAAATGGAAATAGAAATAGAGAGATGAAAGAAGAAGGGAAAGTGAAATGAGAATTGGAAGGGAATGTTGTTGTGTCATAGAATGGAATGGCCATTCGGCAGACGGACGGATGTTCTTGTCATTGTCCAGAAAAACGCCGATGGTGGCCAAAGAGGAGGAGAAGCACGTGGGGACGAGGGCGAGGCTCTGGGAGCGAAATTAGCGAAGGTGTATGAAGCGAAGGGGTAGGAAAAGGAGCGCGAGGAGGATGGCGTCTGGTTTCTGGAGGAAGGTGAAGCCACGGCGGCCATTATTGAATTAATTCGAATTGGATGTGACTAAAATTCGTGCGATGAGGAGATGCAAGCAGCGGCGGCAGCGGGGGAAGAAGAAGCTCGTGGATGCAAGTCTCCGTTATGATTTCAAATGAGAAGAATTCAAAAATTGAAAGCCATGCTAAACCAGTGGATGAGGATGACCAGCGAATGGCCGTTGCTGAGGTCAGTGATGAGATCGTGGATGGAGCGATGGAGAGAGTGGCGGCGGTGAAAGAAGCTCCTGTGATGGAGAGAGCGTTGGACGGAGAGAGGAAGAAGCTCTTTAGCGGCAATTTGTGTGGAGTGTGAATAGATCGTGAGGATAGAATCTGAGTTAGGGTTAATTCAATATTCCCGACGGAAAATTTGAAATTACAGATGGATTTTCCGTCTGTAATAATTTAATAAACGCAGTTTTTTTGTTCATTTAATTACAGACGGATTTTCCGTCTGTAACCATTTCCCACGAAAAAAAATTAATTTTTCCGATAGAATTATCGACGGATTCTCTTTTCCGTCTATAATTTATGCTAATTCATTTTTTTTATTTTCTGACAAAAAATCCCTCTGAAATTCTGTCTATATTTTCGTGGGATAAAATCCGTTGGAAATATCCGTTTGTAATAACTAGTTTTCTAGTAGTGCTTATTCTATGTGGAAGGGTGCAGGAATCAACAATTGGGGCAGCGTTCTTCACTCAGGTTTTGTCTTTGAATGAAGCCACTGTCAAATTTGATATATGGGACATAGCAGGGCAGGAATGTTACGATAGTTTGTCCCCTATGTACTATCGTAGTGCTGCTGCTGCCATTGTTGTCTATGATATTACAAGCATGGTACTAACTACTAACTCTATTAATCATCTCATCACTAATCACTTGTTTCAATATTCGCTTATATCATTTCATTGTTTCTTACCCAAATGATCCTTATATGAACCTCTTGAATTCATATCTGTATAAGTAAACTTCACAGTTGTTTCATATCTATATAATTTCTAAGTGTTTTTATATGTTAGAATAAAAATAGAACATTTTTGTGGAAAACTAGTCTCCACATTTAAAAGCTGAGGTTCAAGAAAATTTTGATATATGGGACACAACAGGGCAGGAACGTTACCATAGTTTGGCCCCTATGTACTATCGTGGTGCTGATGCTGCCATTGTTGTCTATGACATTACAAGCATGGTACTAACTACTAACTCTATTAATCATCTCATCACTAATCACTTGTTTCAATATTCGCTTATATCATTTCATTGTTTCTTACCCAAATGATCCTTATATGAACCTCTTGAATTCATATCTGTATAAGTAAACTTCACAGTTGTTTCATATCTATATAATTTCTAAGTGTTTTTATATGTTAGAATAAAATAAAACATTTTTGTAGAAAACTAGTCTTCACATTTAAAAGCTGAGGTTCATGGAAATTAGACGAAGC
Source organism: Arachis ipaensis (assembly GCF_000816755.2). Lineage (NCBI taxonomy): Eukaryota > Viridiplantae > Streptophyta > Magnoliopsida > Fabales > Fabaceae > Arachis > Arachis ipaensis. The sequence continues at coordinate 92,741,470 of NC_029793.2, forward strand.
AAAAACATCCACATTGTTTTTAGGGGGGAAAAAAAGTAAGGTCCATACATGAGGAGTAGTGCACGAAAAATAAAACAAACGTGATGATTGATTTGTAAGTGATGCATTGTGTAACCAGGAATCTTTTGCGTGAGCAAAGAAGTGGGTTCAACAAGTGCAACGACATGGTAAGTTTGTCTATATCTCATAAATGAGTAGTGAGTAACTAGGATTTTAACTCAATTTATTTGATAAACCATGTGATCAGCAAATCTGAGTTTGATAATGTTTTTCGTGGCTAACAAGGCTAATTTGGGAGCGGAGAGAAAGGTTGCAATGAGGTATTTCTTTTTGATATATATGCTTACATTACAGTGCAAATTTAATGAAAGAATTAGGTTTTGGGTGGTGAAACGGTGATGTTTGTTTCATGAATATGCAGGTGGGTGAAGAATATGTGAAAGAAAATGGATTATCTTTTCTTGAAACTTCAGCAAAAACTACACAGAATGTGAACGAGCTCTTCTACAAAATAGGTATGCGGTGTTAATCTCTAACTCTACCATCAAATAAACCTGAATGAGTGATCAAATGTGTGTGTTTCTTTCCTTTTCTTTTTGCAGCAAAGAGATTGGCAAAAGCAAACCCTTCACGCCAAACCGGAATCAAGCTGCATAGCATACCTCAAGAAACCAGAAGAAGACGCTTGTTTTGCTGTGTTTAGTTAATGGTATTATCAATGTAAGTTGAATCTGCATTTCAATTGTATTCCAGAAGCTTCTAACTTGGTATTTTCCTACTTTCAAGGTGGATGAATAAAGAAACAAACCTGCAAAGTAACCTCCAAACTGCATGCAAAAATTCATTCATCGCCTGATTATTCAGGCTTGCCTCTTTTTAAATCATATTAACCATATTTGCACTTATTAACCGTGTATAGTTTTTACCTATATTCTGCCAATGAAAAAAAAATTATTTGTTTAACAGGGTAAAAACAACGATTAAAACTACCTTTCTAAACTATAAAAAAATACCACTTTTATCCGGTAAAATCGGCGACTTGTAACAGCTATTTTAAACAACATGAAACGCTATTTTAACTTGGTAAAAACGGTGGTTTCAAATGTCATTTTAACTAATAAAAATGCCATTGTCAGGGTAAAAACGACGGTTCAAAATGTCGTTTTAACCAACCAAAAATGCCGTTTTAACCCGGTAAAAACGGCGGTTTCAAACGTCATTTTAACCAACCAAAAATGCCATTCTCCCAAAGTAAAAATGGCGGTTCATAAATGCCGTTTTAACCAACCAAAAATGTCATTTTTACTTTGGAAATAATGGCAGTTTGAACTGCCATTTTAACCAACTAAAAAACACCGTTTTATTTGGAAATAATGGCGGTTTGGACCGCCATTTTAACCTATCAAAAAACCGTCGTTTTAACCCAAGAAATTGTGGCGGTTTTCTGAAAACCGCCGTAATAACCAGAATGGCACCCAGAATTACGTCGTTTTCTAAAACCACCATTCCTGGTAAAAATGGCAGTTCAGACCGCCGTAAATACCTAAAAAAAACTGCCATTTTAACCAGAATTTTTTGTAGTGTGGGTAGTTATAGTTTTACTATTTTTTGTAATTTAAGAAGTTTTGTGTTTATGCTTTCTAAGTGTTTGATAAAATGTCTCACTTACTTATAGAGCAGATTTTACATTCTTGATTTGGGTTGAAAAAAAATTTGGGTGATCTTGAGTTACTACTTACTAATGTCCAAGTTGATTGATAATGTAAAGATATTAATTAATCTTGTTTTTACTAATGCTATTTTTTTACTAATTTCAATCAATAAGTTAGTTAGGACTTGTAGATTAAGATTAATTAACCCTAATTGATTTTTATCAATTTGTAGAGGTTGACGAATTAGATTTGCTCTTTGTAATTATCATGTCGCGGTTAGTAACAAGGATAGTGATCCTTGACACTCAACTCATACCAAGATCTTCTAAAACTTGAATTCACTTTTAATTCTTAGTTATTTCTATTAATTGCTCTTAGTTTAGTACCCACTACAAAAAAAGTCACGCTTTTTTACCTATTTTATATCATGGCCTATTCTGGTATGATTATAGATCTATTGTCATGATTTTTTTTATCTATGGTCACAGTTGCAGTGTTTAAATTCTGACACTTTAGGCCACATTTTTTTACCACGACCATAGGTTACTCTATGGTCACACGTAAAAATCGTGACCATAGGTTGCTCTATGGTCACCATAGTCTAATCTAACGTCACGGTTTTAGCATGACCATTTATAGTCACCCTATATGTTCACAGTTTTAGCGTGACCACAACTTATCTATGATTACCTTATTTTAAAACCATAACCATAGCTTACTTTATGGTCTCTCCTATTTTAAACCATGACCATAGCTTACTCTATGGTCACCCTTTTGTATAACCATGACCACAACCTAATCTATGGTCACAACTTTAGCGTGATCATAACTTATCTATGGTCACCCTATTTAAAATCGTAACCATAGACTACTCTATGGTCACCTTTTTATATAATCGTGACCATAACCTAATCTAAAGTCACGGTTTTAGCGTAACCATAGCTTATTTATCGTCACTCTATTTTAAAACCGTCATAGTCACTCTATTTTAAAACCGTTACCATAGCCTACTCTATGGTCACCCCTATTTTAAAATGTGACCATAACTTACTCTATGGTCAACCTTTTGTATAACCATGACCATAACCTAATCTATCGCCACGGTTTTAGTGTGACTATAGCTTATCTATGACCATTCTATTTAAAAATCGTGACCATAATTTACTCTATGGCCACTCTTTTGTAAAACCATGATCATAGGCTGATCTATGGTCACAATTTTAGCGTGACCCTATTTTAAAATCGTGACCATAGCTCACGTTATAGTCACTCTTTTGAAAAGTCATGACCATAGCCTTATCTATGGTCACGGTTTTAGTGTGACCATAGCTTACTCTGTTTTTTGAGATTTATTTTTTAAAAGCCTAATCACATCGCAAAATTATAATAATCACAAAATAAGTCTAAAAAAAATTTAAAAATCTAAATCATAAAATTTACATGATAAAGTAAATATGTTTTTAGTCCAAATAACATAAATCAAAATATAGTGTAATTATCCATTACATCTATAATTAGAATTCAGAAAATGTGCAAAATAATTATTACATGGTTGAATGTATTGAAATAAATCAATTATCTCTTTTTGGTTCAGTGATTGGAAGGTAAACACCTATTGTGAACCAAATGTTGTTAGCATTCTTCTTACCGAAACCACACACCTAAATAAATAAAGTAAATCATAATTATGATCATAATTCAATTCCAACACTTTAAAGCTCATTTAAGAGAAATATATATATAAATTGTAGATTTTTTTCTGAAACTATGTTAAATTGGACATCAAAGAAATAGTCCATTAACATGTTGTGTTTGTGGAAACTCAATCATAAAAATGTGACTTTTTATTGAAATTGGGGTACAAGATTGAAAATTAGAGGATCACAAAATTGGATTCTACACTAAAAAAATAGTACAAGAAAATTCAAACCTTTCTTCAGAACTCACTTCATGATGCATACAATTACTAATGTACTATATATACTAATTTATATTATTAACATTAACACTGTAAAATTACAAGTGTTCATAACACACAACGAAAGTAATAAAATAATCATATTAATCTATTTTGTATTTACAATTTTATTGAAATAAGACGGGTTAGATGTCAATGTTTGAGTACCCTAGTGAATAAAAACTTTCTCCTTTGGTAGTACGAAAGTAGTATGTGTATCCACACCAAGAGTTATTCTTATTGTTAACTCTTTGACCAATGGACTTAACAGACTTCTTGAAACTCCTTGCACTAGCAATTCTTCACTAAGAATTGAAATATTTATGTATGTGGAGGTAGAAAAAAAGTTGTGCTATTTTCTTTTACTACATACATTTATATATAATATAAGATTGGTAACTGATTTTATGATCAAATCTTATGAATCAAATTACAACTTAATTTGAAACATAATCAGTTAGGATCTTATTCATATTTAAAATTCATCATAGAATAAATAATTAATTATTTAATATTCTCAATTATCATATTATTATATTCATCTCAAATCTCATCAAATATTCTCAATTATCATACTATTATTATATTCTTGGTGCTAGCAAAGAATATAATAACATTCCATTTGAATTAATATAATTATTTATTTTATCAAATCAAAATAATAATTAAGTAATTATTTACCAAGGATTAGAACACTCGTTAGTATGTAACCCCATAGGTTCAATACTAAGAGGGTAGTAAATTAGTCATACTAAATTTATTAATTAAGGTTGGCATCTAACAACACTCCTTGACAACTCAATAGTATGAAGTAATAATATTTTTCATTAAAAATCCAAGAAGAACAAAAATATAATTCCTTCCATCTTTTTAGCTCTTGGCTAACTTTTAGAATACGATTTGATTGTCAAACTCTAACTTGTTACCATTATTATAATGAATTATGAATGACCTAAGAAACTCATTTCTTAATTCATTTAAACCCCTTGGCCAAGGTATTGTTTATTTCATTCATTATAATCGTAGAGGTCAAACTCATTATCATAGTTGATGGAATCCATACTGACTAATCATTCACTACAAGAAAAAGGCCTATCGGCACACTTTTTTCTTGCCACACTTTTAAAGCGTGCCAAAAAGTGGTCTACGCCCACGCTTTTACGAGGATGCCCACTTATTTGAAATTTGGCCACGCTTTTTTACTGCCACGCTTGAAAAGCATGGCGATAGAAGGAAATCGGCACGCTTTTACGAGGGTGGCCACTGATTCAAAATTTGGCCACCCTTTTTTTTGTCGCGCTTAAAAAGTGTGGCCAAAGAGAGAAACCGGCACGCTTGAAAAGCGTGGCTATACCGTGTTTATTTTGGCACCGTAAAAAAATGTGCCGATAGAGCTTCCTCCCCTAAAATTTAGTTTCCCACCTATTTTTCCCACACTTAACCTTTTTTTTCTAAGTTATCAAATTTTACCCTAAAAATGATAACAACAACACACAGTAACATAACTTTGTTATCAAATTCACTTTTAACTAAAAATGATAACAACAACACACTACTAAAAATAATGAAACCCTAAAAATTCACTTTCAAACCCTAAAAGCTAAGGCGCCGTCAGCTTCATCTTCTCGAAAACTCTTCTTGAACCCAGCCTTGGCGTCATTCATCCATCTTCAGCATTCCCAGCCTTGGCGTCGTTCATCCATCCTTAGCGTTCAGCTTCATCATCTCGAACCCAGCCTTCGTCGTTCATCCATCTCTATCGTCATCTTCATCACTGCCCTTATCGCACCCAGAAAACCCTCACCTCCATCACGCCGCCATCTATCTCACTGCCGCCACCCTTCGTGCTCAAGATCGCAACCAAGTTCGTCGTTGTGTTAGCCAGCTCGCCATTCCTCTTGCTGTCCTTCTTGCCGTTCTGGTCGTCGTGCTGCTCACCTCTCTCTGTCACGGTTCTGCTCGCCTCTTTCTGTCGCGGTTCTGCCCGCTTCTCTGTCGTGGTTCTGCTCACCGTGCTGCTCGAAGGTTAGTGCTCAGTTGTGCTCCATCTTCATTTTTTTTAAATGCTCCATTTAGAAATCAATCAAGAAAATTGGATGATTAATGGAATATTTTCTACTGTTAACTTTTTATTGAATTGATTAGTGATTAGCTCTTGCTTTTTATTGAATGTTTTCTGCTATTTTAACTGCATTCTATAATTATTGATGTTATTGTTCTTGGATTTGTGCTTACATTGTGAAATTGAAATTGAACAATTGTGTTTGTGTGTTTTTCAGACGATAAATCTGGCTGCAATTTGCACCCCTGCGGATTATAATACCTGTCCCCTTGACACAATTTATAGCAACTTCATCGATGCTCTCCCTGTGGTACGTGTTCTTTGTGTGATTAGGTCAAATTGTAAATAATTAAAGGGCAAATATTCATGTTGGAGCTGAATGGGATGTGTGACGCCAGGTTTAAGGAAGACAAAAGACAATACGCTAGTGGTGGGCTGAATATGTCCAAGGAACTTAAAAAGAAGGTAGCAAATGAATTTCATGGTAAATTAAAGGACCAGAATTAGTAGACTAGAGATTTCTATTTATTTTAATTTAGTCAAAAAAAAGAAAAGAAAAGTCAGAGCTTATAGCATTTATAAGTCATTTTTGGTTCCTTTTGGGAAATTAAAATTTCTAGCTTGTTAATAAGAACTTTTCGAAATAAACACTTGTACTGCAGTTGTGCTCATAGACTAAAAGTCAAGTCTCTTGCTTTCAAGCCTGGATTATCCCTTGTCAAGTTGTCGTAGCAAATCTTGTATCTGAGGACTGTTCGCCATCATTTTCTGTTCAATGCAAGATTGCTTCCCATACTAACATTTTTTATTTTTCCGTTGTTCAATAGATTGTTAACTTGCTTTATCAGTAAATCATGTTTTAAATTGAAGGTACTTGATGGGTACTGAATTTGAAACAATTGAGGCAAGAATATCGCCTATGCTTGCACAACTCCAATGTGAGTGTGGCATTCTACAAAGATTGGTCTATAAGAACAGGAACCAGCACCGACGTTCTTCATATTTCTTGCATCTTTTGAAGGTACAAAAATTGAAAGTTTTCCTTTTAATGATATGAATAGCTTTCAATGAAACATTTTTCTTCCTTTTTTTTTAAGTTTCATGGCATGCTATATAGTATGTATTTATATGTCATTTTGGGTTTTGTGTGAAATTGTAATTGGAAGGTGAGTAGAGATATAAAGCTTCTGTAATCGGCAAACTTGGAGGAGCTTGTGTCATCTTGTTTACTAGTTATCAAAGGAGATAGACCAAAACAGAAGGTTCATCTTTTTCGAGAGGTATGTTTAACTTGTTTATTTTTTGGATTTGTTTTGTAGTTTTCGATATCCATGTATAGATGGTTTAGTAAAGCCATTAGAGTGTGCAAGGCACAAAACAGAAGAGATTGAAATTCTCATTTCCTGAGAGATTTCTTACTTTCATGTATAACTTAATATTTTGCATCATCTTGCTTGTTTATTGCCCATGAATTTGTCACTGGTTCTTGAAATATATTTTTCTCAAATACTTTCTGTGCATATAAAAACTACAGCAGAGTATTCTTTAGTGTTTCCCGTTTTCCCCTTATTTATTTTGTAAATTAAGATCATTGCCTTTTACTAGTGGAGAGCTCATTCATTTCTTGCTCTTCCTATGCGTACAGAATTAGGATTTCAAATAAACTATTATTTTCTTGTATTAACAGTAGTGTCAGATTGCTGAACTCTTCTGGAAGACTGGAACATGTTCAGTTATTCTTCTATATTAATAAAGGTTTTCCCCTATTTTTCACTATTTCTATTTGATCAAACGGTTTTGAGATACTTCAAAAAGGATGGGCATAATTGGAGAAAGAAAAAACATGGAAAAACCGTGAAAGAAGCTCATGAAAAATTGAAGGTATGCTTTAAAGTTTCTTGAGTTTGGAGTTTATGTATAATCAAGTCTTTATATCGTCAAATAATTATATGATGCAGGGGTTGTGGAATTTTTCAATCAAATTTAGGTGGGAAGTGTTGACGTGTTTTATTGGTATTATGCCCATGGTGAAAAAAATGAAAAATTTTAGAGACGAAGCTATTGGATGCTTGAACCGTGAGTATTATGAAAATTGTTGTCATATTTCACCTTTATTTATTTATTTATTTATTTATTCGAATGGATTTTCCTTGAAAGGTTCAAAAAACCTGATCACCTTTATTGATGTAAGTGACAGGACACAATGGAGGTTTTCATTGAGGGAAAATTCTGTGACTATATAGTTGTCTTTTTTATTTAAAATTAGAAGGCCATTAGTTTTTGGTTTTTGGGTGCCATCTCAGCTCAATGTACATTCTTTTATGTTCCTCTTTGCATGGTTGAATGGTTAGTGATCTAAATTTTCTGCATCAAATGTAAGTGCCGAATTTGAATTTGTCAAAATATTGATATCATATACGTTATGACATTTGAAACCATAACAAGGACCTCCTTGTCTCTGATAAACCCCATTTTTATGGTTTATCTTGTGTTGAATTTAGAGGATTTACCTTTTCTCACATTTATCCAATGAAATAGCATTGTTTTATAACTTCTCTTTTAATTGTGCTTAAGAGTGAAAACATGCTTTGAGGACTTAAAATAGCTAAATTTAATTCACCTTGATTCCATTAGATGCCTTGATATGTTTGTTAAGTGATTTCAAGTTTAGGCGGCAAAGATTGGATCAAGGGGATGAAGGAAAAGCATGTAAAAATGGAGAACTCATGAAGAAATGAAGGAATTGCAAAAGCTATCAAGCCGACCTCTTTGCACTTAATCGGCCATAACTTGAGCTACAAAGGTCCAAATGACACGTACGCGCTGATGGTGGCACATGGTTCACTTAGTCAAATACGTGGCCAGCGATTTTAGAAGCCTTCTGGGCCCAATCCAACTCATTTCTGATGCTATTTAAGCCAAGGATTGAAGGGGAATTAACATACTTTGGATCATTAGTCATAGTTTAAGCTTTAGGAGTAGTTTTAGTTAGTTTTAGAGAGAGAAGCTTGGTGCACGAAATCGTGACTGTTCATTCCTTGGTAATGGCGCCAAAAACTTAATACGCACGTTCATAATCTTAGTTCTTTATCACAACTTCACACAACTAACCAGCAAGTGCACTGGGTCGTCCAAGTAATAAACCTTACGTGAGTAAGGGTCGATCCCACGGAGATTGTCGGTTTGAAGCAAGCTATGGTCACCTTGTAAATCTCAGTCAGGCAAATTCAATTGGTTATGGAGATTTGATAATTAAAATATAATTAAAATATAAAATAGGATAGAAATACTTATATAATTCATTGGTGAGAATTTCAGATAAGCGTATGGAGATGCTTTTATTCCTTCTGAACCTCTGCTTTCCTACTGCTTTCATCCAATCATTTATACTCCTTTCCATGGCAAGCTGTATATTGGGCATCACCGTTGTCAATGGCTACATCCCGTCCTCTCAGTGAAAATGGTCCAAATGCACTGTCACCGCACGGCTAATCATCTATCGGTTCTCGATCATGCTAGAATAGGATTCAGTAATCCTTTTGCCCAGCACTCGCGAGTTTGAAGCTCGTCACAGCCATCCCTTCCCAGATCCTACTCGGAATATCACAGACAAGGTTTAGACTTTCCGGATCTCAAGAATGGCCGTCCATGGGTTCTAGCTTATACCACGAAGATTCTAATATCTCGGACTCGGTCGTCTGTATTAGGTGTCTAAGAGATATTCATTCTAGCTTGTTTTCCTGTAGAACGGAAGTGTTTGTCAGGCACGTGTTCATAAGTGAGAATGGTGATGAGCATCACATAATCATCACATTCATCATGTTCTTGTGTGCGAATGAATATCTTAGAGAAGAAATAGGCTTGAGTTGAATAGAAAAACAATTAG
>NC_029793.2:92751051-92771151 GCF_000816755.2 Arachis ipaensis
CAAAATTAGTCAAAGACTAACCAGAGATGTAAATACAATAGTAAAAAGTCCTATTTATACTAAACTAGTTACTAGGGTTTACAGAAATGAGTAAATGATGCAGAAATCCACTTCCGGGCCCACTTGGTGTGTGCTTGGGCTGAGCATTGAAGCTTTCACGTGTAGAGGTCTTCCTTGGAGTTGAACGCCAGTTTGTAACTTGTTTCTGGCGTTTAACTCTACTTTGCAACTTATTTCCGCCAGAATAGGGCAGAAAACTGGCGTTAAATGCCAGTTTGCGTCGTCTAAACTTGAGCAAAGTATAGACTATTATATATTGCTGGAAAGCCCTAGATGTCTACTTTCCAACGCAATTGAGAGCGCGCCATTTGGGTTTCTGTAGCTCCAGAAATCCACTTTGAGTGAAGGGAGGTCAGAATCCAACAGCATCTGTAGTCCTTCTTCAGCCTCTGAATCAGATTTTTGCTCAAGTCCTTCAATTTCAGTCAGAAAATATCTGAAATCATAGAAAAATACACAAACTTCTAGTAAAGTCCAGAAATGTGATTTTTAATTAAAAACTAATAAAAATATACTAAAAACTAATCAAATCATACTAAAAACTATGTAAAAATAATGCCAAAAAGCGTATAAATTATCCGCTCATCAAAGCTCTCACTTCTCTCTAGGATTAGGATTAGGTTTAGATCTTAGATCTAGGTTTTAGTTCATGCTTTCTTATACTTTTGCTTCTCAATTTTTTGTTGTTGCAATCATCTTCTTCTATTCTTTTGTTGTAATTTCCTTTATGTTGCTTCTATATTTTGTTGTAGATCTACTCTTGTTCCTTCTCTTTTCTTTCAATTCAATTTGAGGTAATTCATAATAATTGTGTTTCCTTTGATTGTTGTTATTAATTCCTTGCAATAAGTAGTTGTTAGATTTCATTGTTGTTATCAATTTACTTTGCTTTCCTTTTATGCCTTCCAAGTGTTTGATGAAATGCTTGGTTGGATTTTAGTATAGAATTTTCTCCTCTTGGCTTTGGTAGAGTAATTAGTGATGCTTGAGTTATCTAATTCCTTTGTAGATTGATAATTAGAAGTTTCTAATTGATTTGGATACCACTAAAGCTAGTCTTTCCCTTGGGAGTTGGCTAGGACTTGTGGAATCAAGTTGATTCATCCACTTGACTTTCTTCCATGATTAGAGGTTAACTAAGTGGTAGCAATGGACAATTGTGGTCACAATTGAGGAGGATAACTAGGATAGGACTTCTAGTTCTCATATCTTGCCAAGAGCTTTCTTAGTTGTTAGTTTATTTCTTTTGCAATTTACATTCCTTGTTCCTTAACTCAAAGACCCAAATATACTTCATAGCCAATAACAAGAACATTCGTTTGCAATTCCTAGGAAGAACGACCCGAGGTTCAATACTTCGGTTTATAAATTTAGCGGCTTATTTTAGTGACAAACAATCTTTTGTATGAAAGGATTTATGTTGGTTTAGAAATTATATTGCAACGAGAATTTATTGTGAATTCTAAACACACAAAAGTCCAATCATCAGTCTCCTATCATTGACTCAGCATCTCAGCCATCAATGGCTTGCTTTATTCTGTGTTAGTTCACTAATGATGAAGGCTTCACTTCATTGTAATATAAAGTAAAGGAACTCACTATTGGAGTTACAATTTGATTTTGATGTTTCATTAACAAGTTCAGATCAATGCGGCTCTCATAGGGTTTCTAGCCGAGATAATTCAAGCGAAAGCAAATTGAGGGATCTCCTTGACAGCTCAGAATACGTGCTTACTGGTGCACGAAATTGTGATCTCTGGTAATGGCTCCAAAAACTTGGTGCTCTAATCTCAATTCATAATTTGTCACAACTTTGATACAACTAACCAGCAAGTGCACTGGGTCGTCCAAGTAATAAACCTTACGTGAGTAAGGGTCGATCCCACGGAGATTGTTGGTATGAAGCAAGTTATGGTCACCTTGTAAATCTCAGTCAGGCGGATATAAAATAGTTATGGAGTTTTCGAAAATAAATAATAAACTAAGGATAGAAATACTTATGTAAATCATTGGTGAGAATTTCAGATAAGCGCATAGAGATGCTTTCGTTCCTCTGAACCTCTGCTTTCCCACTGTCTTCATCCAATCAGTCTTACTCCTTTCCATGGATGGCTTTATGCAAGGGCATCACCATTGTCAATGGCTACATCCCATCCTCTTGTGAAAATGGTCTAAATGCTCTGTCACAGCACGGCTAATCATCTGAGGTTCTCGATCATGCTGGAATAGGATTCACCCTCCTTTTGCGTCTGTCACTACGCCCAGCACTCGCGAGTTTGAAGCTCGTCACAGTCATTCAATCCCTGAATCCTACTCGAAATACCACAGACAAGGTTTAGACTTTCCGGATTCTCATGAATGCCGCCATCATTCTAGCTTACACCACGAAGATTCTGATTAAGAGATCTAAGAGATACTCATTCAATCTAAGGTAGAACAGAAGTGGTTGTCAGGCACGCGTTCATAAGGAATGATGATGATTGTCATGTTCATCACATTCAGGTTGGAGTGCGAATGAATATCTTAGAAGCGGAATAAGTTGAATTGAATAGAAAAACAGTAGTACTTTGCATTAATCTTTGAGCAACAACAGAGCTCCACACCTTAATCTATGGAGTGCAGAATGAATTTAACACAAAAACTAATGAAAACATCCCTAAAAGTAACTAGATTCTACTAGAAACATACTAAAAACAATGCCAAAAAGCGTATAAATTATTCGCTCATCACAACACCAAACTTAAATTGTTGCTTGTCCCCAAGTAACTGAAAAATCAAATAGGATAAAAAAAAAGAGAATATACTATAAATTCCAAACTATCAATGAAACATAGCTCCAATCAGATGAGCGGGACTTGTAGCTTTTTGCCTCTTGAATAGTTTTGGCATCTCACTTTATCCATTGAAGTTCAGAATGATTGGCTTCTATAGGAACTCAGAGTTCAGATAGTGTTATTGATTCTCCTAGTTCAGTATGATGATTCTTGAACACAGCTATTTTATGAGTCTTGGCCGTGGCCCTAAGCACTTTGTTTTCCAGTATTACCACCGGATACATAAATGCCACAGACACATAATTGGGTGAACCTTTTCAGATTGTGACTCAGCTTTGCTAAAGTCCCCAATTAGAGGTGTCCAGGGTTCTTAAGCACACTCTTCTTTTGCTTTGGACCTTGACTTTAACCGCTCATTCTCAAGTTTTCACTTGACACCTACACGCCACAAGCACATGGTTAGGGACAGCTTGGCTTAGCCGCTTAGGCTAGGATTTTATTCCTTTGGGCCCTCCTATCCACTGATGCTCAAAGCCTTGGGATCCTTTTTATTTGCCCTTGCCTTTTGGTTTTAAGGGTTATTGGCTTTTTTTGCTCTTGCCTCTTGGTTTTAAGAGCTTTTGGCTTTTTCTGCTTGCTTTTTCTTTTTCTTTCTATTTTTTCGCCTATTTTTTTTTTCTTTTTTTTCTGCAAGCTTTGTTCTTTGCTTCTTTTTCTTGCTTCAAGAATCATTTTTATGATTTTTCAGATTATCAAATAACATGTCTCCTTGTCATCATTCTTTCAAGAGCCAACATATTTAACATTCTTAAACAACAACTTCAAAAGACATATGCACTGTTCAAGCATACATTCAGAAAACAAGAAGCATTGTCACCACATTAATATAATTAAACTAAGTTCAACGATAGGGGGGTAAGTTCGGCCATTTAGGGTGGGTTTGGGTGGGAAATTGATTTTGAATTTTGAAGGTAGGTGGAGTTTATGAGGTAGGTTTATGGGGAAGAGTGGATGGATGTGAGTGGTGAAGAGGTGATGGGGATCCTGTGGGGTCCACAGATCCTGAGGTGTTCAAAGATTTACAACCTTGCACCCAATTAGGCATGCAAAATGCCTATGCACACAACTCTGGGTGTTCAGCGCCAGATTGGTGCTTGTTCTGGGCGTTGAACGCCCATTTGTAGCCTATTTCTGGCATTGAATGCCAGAACCATGCTTGTTCTGGGCGTTCAGCGCCAGCTCTTCTCCAGGGTGCATTTCTGGCGTTCAAACACCCAGATGCTACCCATTTCTAGCGTTCAGCGCCAGAACCATGCTTTGTTCTGGCCCCCAAAACATGCTTCTTACTGGCGTTTAAACGCCAGTAAGGTCTTCCTCCAGGGTGTGATTTTTCTTCTGCTGTTTTTTATTCCGTTTTCAATTTTTATATTTATTTTGTGACTCCACATGATCATGAACCTAATAAAACATGAAAAATAATGAAAATTAGATAAATAAACATTGGGTTGCCTCCCAACAAGTGCTTCTTTAATGTCAATAGCTTGACAGTGGGCTCTCATGGAGCCTCACAGATGTGCAGAGCTTTGTTGAGACCTCTCAACACCAAACTTAGAGTTTGGATATGGGGGTTTGACACCAAACTTAGAGTTTGGTTGTGGCCTCCCAACACCAAACTTAGAGTTTGACTGTGGGGGCTCTATTTGACTCTGCTTTGAGAGAAGCTTTTTAAGCTTCCTCTCCATGGATGCAGAGAGAGATCCTTGAGTTATAAACACAAGGTTGTCCTCATTTATTTGAAGGATCAATTCTCCTTTGTCCACATCAATCACAGCTCTTGCTGTGGCTAGGAAAGGTCTTCCTAGGATGATGGATTCATCCTCATCCTTCCCAGTATCTAGGACTATGAAATCAGTAGGGATGTAAAGGCCTTCAACCTTTACTAACACGTCCTCTACTTGTCCATAAGCCTGTTTTCTTGAATTATCTGCCATCTCTAATGAGATTTTAGTGGCTTGCACCCCATAGATTCCTAGTTTCTCTATTACAGAGAGGGGCATGAGGTTTATTCCTGAACCAAGGTCACACAGAGCTTTAAAGATCATGGTGCCTATGGTACAATGTATTAAGAACTTTTCAGGATCCTGTTTCTTCTGAGGCAATGTCAGTTGATCCAGATCACTTAGTTCATTGGTGAACAAGGAAGGTTCATCTTCCCAAGTTTCAATGCCAAATAATTTGGCATTCAGCTTCATGATTGCACCAAGGTACTTGGTGACTTGCTCCTCAGTGACGTCCTCATTCTCTTCAGAAGAGGAATACTCATCAGAGCTCTTGAATGGCATAAGGAGGTTTAATGGAATCTCTATGGTCTCTAGATGAGTCTCAGATTCCTTTGGTTCCTCAAAGGGAAGCTCCTTATTGATCACTGGACGTCCCAGGAGGTCTTCCTCCTTGGGATTCACGTCCTCTCCTTCCTTCACAGGTTCGGCCATGGTGATTAATTCAATGGCCTTGCATTCTCCTTTTGGATTTTCTTCTGTATTGCTTGGGAGAGTACTAGGAGGGATTTCAGTGATCCTTTTACTCAGCTGGCCCACTTGTGCCTCCAAATTTCTAATGGATGCCCTTGTTTCATTCATGAAACTCACAGTGGCCTTAGATAGATCAGAGACTAAGTTTGCTAAATTAGAGGTATTTTGTTCAGAGTTCTCTGTCTGTTGCTGAGTGGATGATGGAAAAGGTTTACTATTGTTAAACCTATTTCTTCCACCGTTATTAAAGCCTTGTTGAGGCTTTTGATCCTTCCATGAGAAATTTGGATGATTTCTCCATGATGGGTTATAGGTGTTTCCATAAGGTTCACCCATATAATTTACCTCTGCTATTGCTGGGTTTTCAGGATCATAAGCTTCTTCTTCAGAAGATGCCTCTTGAGTACTGTTGGATGCAGCTTGCATTCCATTCAGACTCTGAGAAATCATATTGACTTGCTGAGTCAATATTTTTTTCTGAGCCAATATGGCATTCAGAGTATCAATTTCAAGAACTCCCTTCTTCATAGGCGTCCCATTACTCACAGGGTTCCTCTTAGAAGTGTACATGAACTGGTTATTAGCAACCATGTCAATGAGTTCTTAAACTTCTGCAGGCATTTTCTTTAGGTGAATGGATCCACCTGCAGAAGTATCCAATGACATTTTAGCCAATTCAGACAGACCATCATAGAATATATCCAGGATGGTCCATTCTGAAAGCATGTCAGAAGGACACTTTTTGGTCAGTCCTTTGTATCTCTCCCAAGCTTCACAGAAGGATTCACTTTCTTTCTGTCTGAAGGTCTGAACATCCACTCTAAGCTTGGTCAGCTTTTGAGGAGGAAAGAACTTGGCTAAGAAAGCCTTGACCAGCTTATCCCAAGAGTTCAGGCTATCCTTAGGTTGAGAGTCTAACCATACTCTAGCTCTGTCTCTTACAGCAAAAGGGAAAAGCATGAGCCTGTAGACTTCAGGATCTACTCCATTAGTCTTAACAGTATCACAGATCTGCAAGAATTCAGTTAAGAACTGAAAAGGATCTTCAGATGGAAGTCCATGAAACTTGCAGTTCTACTGCATCTGAGAAACCAATTGAGGTTTAAGCTCAAAATTGTTTGCTCCAATGGCAGGAATGGAGATGCTTCTTCCATGTAAATTGGAATTAGGTGCAGTGAAGTCACCAAGCATCCTCCTTGCATTATTATTATTTTTGGCTGCCATCTCCTCTTCCTGTTCGAAAATTTTTGAAAGGTGCTTGCTGGATTGTTGTAATTTAGCTTCTCTTAGTTTCCTCTTTAGAGTCCTTTTAGGTTCTGGATCTGCTGCAACAAGAATGTTCTTGTCCTTGCTCTTGCTCATATGAAAAAGAGGGACAAAAAAATAATAATAATAGGGGTCCTTTTTACCACAGTATAGAGGTCCTGTGTGAGTAGATGAATAAATAAATAGAAGGAGATGAGAGAGAGAGAATTTTCGAAAATAATTTTTGAAAAAGAGTTAGTGATTTTCGAAAATAGTTTTTGAAAAAGGTTAGTGATTTTTCGAAAATTAAAATCAAAAATTAAAATAATTAGTTAATTAAAAAGAAATTTTGAAAAAAAGGAAAGATATTTTCGAAAATTAGAGAGAGAAAGAGTTAGTTAGGTGGTTTTGAAAAAGATAAGAAACAAACAAAAAGTTAGTTAGTTAGTTGAAACAAATTTTGAAAAGATAAGGAGTTAGGAAGTTAGAAAAGATATTTTAAAATCAAATTTTTGAAAAAGATATGATTTTGAAAAAGATAAGATAGAAAGATATTTTTGAAAAGATATGATTGAAATTAGTTTTGAAAAAGATTTAATTTTTTTTAAAATCACAATTAATGACTTGATTCACAAGAAATCACAAGATATGATTCTAGAACTCAAAGTTTGAATCTTTCTTAACAAGTAAGTAACAAACTTGAAATTTTTGAATCAAAACATTAATTGATGATGATATTTTCGAAAATTATGTGATAAAATTAAGAAAAATATTTTTGAAAAATATTTTTAAAATTTTCGAAAATAACTAAGAAAAATGAAAAAGATTTGATTTTTGAAAAAGATTTTGAAAAAGATAAGATTTTTAAATTGAAAATTTGATTTGACTCATAAAAACAACTAGATTTTTAAAGATTTTTGAAAAAGTCAAATCTAATTTTTGAAATTTTGAGAGAGAAAAAGGGAAAGGTATTTTTTTATTTTTGAATTTTTAATGATTAGGGAGAAAAACACTAAAAATGCTCAATGCATGGAAATTTTTAGATCAAAACAATGAATGCATGCAAGAATGCTATGAATGTCAAGATGAACACCAAGAACACTTTGAAGATCATGATGAACATCAAGAACATATTTTTGAAAATTTTTAATGCAAAGAAAACATGCAAGATACCAAACTTAGAAATCTTTAATGCTTAGACTCTATGGATGCAAGAATGCATATGAGAAATACCATACAACACAAAACAAGAAAACATCAAGATCAAACAAGAAGACTTACCAAGAATAACTTGAAGATCATGAAGAACACTATGAATGCATGAATTTTTCGAAAAGTGCAAGATGAATATGCAATTGACACCAAACTTTAAATCTGACTCAAGACTCAAACAAGAAATACAAAATATTTTTTTTATTTTTATGATTTTATGATTTTTTTTTCTTTTAATTTTTTCAAAAATCATTTTGAAAAAGAAAAATAAGGATTCCAAAATTTTTAATATGAATTCCAGGAATCTTATGCTCTTTAGTCTAAAGCTCCAATCAAAGGGTCAGGCATGGCTTAATAGCCAGCCAAGCTTTAGTATGTAACATGAGAGTAATTCATTCAATTTTAAGCCAAAACCTCAGTCCAAAAGAATTTAGACATGGCTCTACAGCCAGCCATGCTTCAACATGCTTCATGAAACACTAGAATTCATTCTTAAAAATTCTGAAGAAAAATATATTTTTGAAAACATTTTTATTTTAAAATTTTTTTTTTCGAAAACAGATGAGAAATTTTTAAAAGGTTTTTGAAAAATTTTTGAAAATAAAACAAAAAGAAAGTTACCCAATCTGAGCAACAAGATAAACCGTCAGTTGTCCAAACTCGAACAATCCCCGGCAACGGCGCCAAAAACTTGGTGCACGAAATTGTGATCTCTGGTAATGGCTCCAAAAACTTGGTGCTCTAATCTCAATTCATAATTTGTCACAACTTCGATACAACTAACCAGCAAGTGCACTAGGTCGTCCAAGTAATAAACCTTACGTGAGTAAGGGTCGATCCCACGGAGATTGTTGGTATGAAGCAAGCTATGGTCACCTTGTAAATCTCAGTCAGGCGGATATAAATAGTTATGGAGTTTTCAAAAATAAATAATAAACTAAGGATAGAAATACTTATGTAAATCATTGGTGAGAATTTCAGATAAGCGCATAGAGATGCTTTCGTTCCTCTGAACCTCTGCTTTCCCACTGTATTCATCCAATCAGTCTTACTCCTTTCCATGGCTGGCTTTATGCAAGGGCATCACCGTTGTCAATGGCTACATCCCATCCTCTTGTGAAAATGGTCCAAATTCTCTGTCACAGCACGGCTAATCATCTGAGGTTCTCGATCATGCTGGAATAGGATTCACCCTCCTTTTGCGTCTGTCACTACGCCCAGCACTCGCGAGTATGAAGCTCGTCACAGTCATTCAATCCCTGAATCCTACTCGGAATACCACAGACAAGGTTTAGACTTTCCGGATTCTCATGAATGCCGCCATCATTCTAGCTTACACCACGAAGATTCTAATTAAGAGATCTAAGAGATACTCATTCAATCTAAGGTAGAACGGAAGTGGTTGTCAGGCACGCGTTCATAAGGAATGATGATGATTGTCACGTTCATCACATTCAGGTTGAAGTGCGAATGAATATCTTAGAAGCGAAATAAGATGAATTGAATAGAAAAACAGTAGTACTTTGCATTAATCTTTGAGGAACAGCAGAGCTTTTCTGGCGTTTAACTCCAGACAGCAGCGTAGAACTGGCGTTCAACGCCCTTTTACGTCGTCTAAACTCGGCCAAAGTATCGACTATTATACATTGCTGGAAAGCCCTGGATGTCTACTTTCCAATTCAATTGGAAGCGCGCCAGTTTGAGTTCTGTAGCTCCAGAAAATCCACTTTGAGTGCAGGGAGGTCAGAATCCAACAGCATCAGCAGTCCTTCTTCAACCTCTGAATCTGATTTTTGCTCAAGTCCCTCAATTTCAGCCAGAAAATACCTGAAATCACAGAAAAACACACAAACTCATAGTAAAGTCCAGAAATGTGAATTTAACATAAAAACTAATGAAAACATCCCTAAAAGTAACTAGATTATACTAGAAACATACTAAAAACAATGCCAAAAAGCGTATAAATTATCCGCTCATCACTTACCTTTGGGAGTAAGTTCGTCTTTTCTGGTTTGTTTTTAGTAGAATGTCAGTTACTTGAAGGAATTATGTCACCATTATTGCTTGTAAATAAACTAAGAGAACTATAGTAGCTAACAAAGTTTGACCTAGCAGTAAGAGGAGGGTAACTTATTCCTTTAGCCTATAATCTCCTAATTAGTCCTAATTATGCCAGTGAATTTTTTCTGTTGATAGTTTATTTAATGCTTTATTGTCATAATGAGTTCTTCTTTATTCCTTCCTCCAGCTACTTGGAACTTCTCACAAATGCCTTGGACCATGAAAATTGGTCACTGGTTCAATTCCTCATGTCATCTTCTTACAGTGGATATGGCACCTCCAGCTTGCAACAAGTAAACAACTAAACTATTCCTGGTTTTACCATTCTTGTGATTGTTGCTGTAGAATATTACATTACAACTTGCAATTCAGTGTAGTACCATGATGGGGGAAAATCGTCAGTAAAGAATTTCACAAAAGTAATCGCATTGCAAGTATAGATCTAAACTGACAATTAAACCTCAATCAAATTTAATTTGTTTGTCACTTAAGCAAACCCAATAAAATTAACCAAAGTATTAAACCCCAGGTCGTCTCTCAAGGAATTGCAGGGAAGTGTAGTTATTATTGGTTATGGGAAAGTATCTTTTTGGGTTTTGAAATAAGGAACAAGTAATGTAAATAGCAAGGAAATAAAATAACAACTAAGAAAAGTCCTAGCAAGGATTGATAATCGGAATTCCTATCCCCATTATCATAGTCACTTGTGATAGTAATTGCCTTTTTGCTCTCACTTAGTTAACCTCTAACAATTGAAGGTAAGTCAAGTGAGAAAATCAACTTGAATTCACAAGTCCTAATCAAAGACTGGAGTTAGTAAAGCTCAAGCTAATTAGCAAGTTTCAATCACCAACCAACAAGAGACTTATGATGATTCAAGAGTCTCCAATTAATCAATTCAAGCTAAGAATATAAAAATCTAACTTAAAACCCTCCAAAGCATTTTATCAAACACTTGGAAGGCACAACATAAAAACATAGAAAACTAACAAGGAATATTAAATCTAAACAACTAATTGCAAACATCAATAATAACAAACGAAGAAAGGAATAATAATTATGAAATACCTCAAATTGTATTAAATAGAAAATTGAATCTAACATGAGAATTCATAAACTAAAATAGCAACATAAAGTAATCAACAAGAGAAATAAATAAACTAGAAAGCTAGAACAATTAAAAGTAGAAGGGAGACTAAATTGAAATAAGATAGAATTCAGAAATTGAAAAGGAAAAAAACTAAGAATCCTAAAACCTAGAGAGAGGAGAGAGCCTGTCTCTCTCTCTAGAAAATTACATCTCAAACCTAAAATTATGTGAATGAAAGTTGAATGAATGATTCCCCCACTATGCAGCCTCTATTCTGTGTTTTCGGGCTTGGAACTGGGCCAAAAGGAGCCCAGAAATCGCCCCCAGCGTCTTCTGTGTAATGTAGCACATGACGCTCTGTCATGCGTATGCGTCGTCCACGCGTACGCATTGCTTGACAAAAATCCTTGTCACGGGTACATGTCGTTCGTCTTCTATGCCAGTCACGCGTATGCGTCGCCCACGTGTACGTGTCACTGCCAGCTTCTCAAAACACCATTTTCTTGTGTTCCTTCCACTTTTGCATGCTTCCTTTCCATCCTCTAAGCCATTCCTACCCTATAAACCCTGAAAACACTCAGCAAACATATCACGACATTGAATGGTAATAAGAGGGGATTAAAATTAGCAAATTTAAGGCCAAAGAAGCATGTTTTTAATCATAACATAAAATTAGGAAGGAAAATGTAAAACATGCGAATTATATGCATAAGTGTGAGAATAATTGATAAGATCCGCTCAATTCAATACAAAATAAACCATAAAATAGCGGTTTATCAATCTTCCTACACTTAAACATTAGCATGTCCTTATGCTAAGCTCAAGAGAACCAAAAGAGCGAAGGCAAAATGGTAGAACTTATGGAATGCAACCTATCTAGATGCAAGCTACCGACATGCATCATGCTATTCTAATTACTATCTATTTATACATATATAAGCATATATGTGGTCAAAGTGAGTTAAATTTCCAAGAAATCATATATGCACAATCAAGGGCTAAGTCAATCATATTAAAGCACATTCACAATTGAGTTGAGTTAATCAAAAGAGTTCACAAACTTGCAAGACAAGCAATGATCAAATATGGGCATATGGAAAATGAGCAATTGAACCCTCACTGGATTTGTATATGCACTCTAATCACTCAACTGTTTGGGGTTAAACCACTCAAATCTCCTCTAATCATGCTTTCTAAAACTTTGTTCTTCATCTAACCAATCAACAATTATCAAGTGTACAAATGCAAATATCATGAGGGCTTTTCAAGGTTGTAATGGGGCTAAGGTAAGGGTGAGGATATATGTATGGCCAAGTGAGCTATCATATGAATCTTTGACTAACCTAAATTCTCACCTAACACATATACATTCTCTATACAATTCTAAAGTCAAGCTTAGCCACCTAAAATCTCACTTTTGTATATTTCACATATTCATGTATCAATTTAATTCCACCACATATGCATTGATCTTTTTATTGAACTTAACAATTTTTTTATTTTTTAATATATATATATATATATATATATATATATATATATATATATGAAAGCATAATATATCAATGCATATGGTTTTTATAATTTTACACGAGTAAGCACCCAAATTCTCAATATTTGTCAATAAAACAAAACACATTCTCATCAACCAAAGTTCCCACATTTCCCCACACTTAGTTGACACACACTATCTTAAGCTAACCAAAGATTCAAATAGGGTAATTAATTGTTTTTCCGCTTAAAATAGTGATGTGGTAATATAACGAACAAAAAGGGGGTTACAAGGCTCAAAGTGGCAAACAAAGGTAAATGAAAGGGTAAGCTATTTGGGATAAGTGAGCTATAATCAAATGATGGCCTCAATCACATATAAGCATGAACATACACTAAATAATGGACATATAGAATGGAAGAAACCAAAGATTGCAATCATAGAGAAGAAAACACACAAGAATAAAAATCATGGCTAAATAATGTAACCATGCAATTAAGTTCAAAAACTCACGGGTTGTGTGTTCTTAGCTGAAAAACTATATTCCAAACTATTTATATATATCATGCAAGTTTTAAAAAGTTTTAACTCAAATCAATGTGAATCTTAAATGCCTTTTCTAAGAAAAATGAATTTCTTGAAAATTTTAACAAATTGACCAACATTTATTATTATATATATATACTAAATGAAATGTTGTGATTATGAAAAGCTAAAAGTTTTTAGTTTACTCCCTATTTTCAATCAAGCCAAATTCTCATGTCAAAAGGGTAAACTAAGCTCAATAATCCACATTTTTCCAAATTACAACTAATAAACTAAAAGTGCAATTCAAGCTAAATATCTAAGATATATACAAGCCCAAAGTGCAAAATGCAACAAAGTAAAAATAAACAAAAGTACAATAAAATAAAAATGTGCAAGTACTAAAAGAAAAATAAAACAAAATAAAGCAAAATAAAATAAAAATCTGAAATAGTTCACCAAAATATAGTCCGCCGGAGACGGCGACCTCCCCACACTTAAATAACAGCATCGTCCTCGATGCTCTCAATCAAGCCGGGTGAGCGAGGTCAACGTCTGCATCTCTATCATCGCCTGTCGAAGGATGTGCCTCTGGCTCTATCGGCTGTGGCTGTACAGGTGCCTGTGGCAATGTAGGATGCTCAGGCTGCGTCTCTTCCTGTTGGGCCTCCTCCTGCTCATCCTCCTCCTCCTCAGAGTGATCCGAGAGTGTATCGGGCTCAGAGGGGATGTCAGTATGCCCCGATGTCACAATCAGCTTCAGATGTGCATAGCGTCACTTGTTGCGATGCTCAGACTGCTCATAACGTCACAACAAACGCCGCTCCATCCGATCCATGCACTCAAAGAGATGCCACACAAGACGGTAGACCGGCTGTGATGCAGATGAAGGTGCTGATCGAGATGGTGCAGATGGTCCTGCTAGAGCTGAAGAAGTAGTCGGCTCAGTAGCTGCTGCGATGGCTGCTCGGTCTCTGCAACAAGCTACTAGGCGGTCACCAAACTAGTCACCCCAAGGGATAACCTTCTCCTTACCATGAGCGGCTGGTGCCTCATCGCCCTGCTCCCAGGGTACCTCAGCCTAGTGAGCTAGCTGTGTGACCAAACAAGCGAATGGTAGGTTGCCTCTGATATTGGCCCGGTATATGTATCTCCTAATGAGGCATGGAAGGTATAGTTCCTTCTCCTCTAAGACACACCAAATCAGAATTATCATATCAGCTGGGACCTCAGTAGCATGAGTACTGGGCATGACATAGGTACATAGAATCTGTTGCCACAACTTGGCTTCTTTCGTCAAATAGTCGAACTTAGTGCCTCTCGGAGTCTCTTTCTTGGATCCTTGCTCCCAAGGGGTATCAGGAACGGCAACCGTATGATGCACTGCGTCCCAATCAAAAGTCATGCATTTATAATCCTCCTCGGACTAATGGAAGGCATCTTTATCACTGATCATAGGCTGAAAGTGGAGGATGTCCTCAATAGCCTCCTCTGTAACCAGAATCTGCCTATCTCTGAGATGAACGACATCAAGGGTCACTCGGTAGTAATTGCAATAGAACTCCCGGATCCAAGTCTCGTTTACTCGTACTAGCTCTCTGTCAAGAAAGAACCAACCCCTCTCCGTAATCTGACGCTCAATATACGGCTTCAGATTGAAGGGTACATCTAGTCTCTTTTCCACAATGAGGTTCTTCTTATCAAAGTGCTCAAATCTGAGCTCACAGTATAGGTTGGCAAACTTATATGGGTTGTTAGAAGGCGTAGCTTGGTCAGCCTTATCCTTCTCATTAAGCTTCCGCTCAGATAAGCCTGAGGTCGCCGGTTCAATGGATGGCTGCGACCTTTTCCTCTTACTTGAGGTAACCTTGGCTTTGCCTTTCCCTCTGTCAGAAATCCTAAAAACAGAAATTACAGGATACAGAATATTAAATAAAGCAGAAGAAAGAAAAGTAGGTAAATAAGCAAACAGACAGAAAGCCATAAACAGAAGGGTATTGACCTAACTTGAAACAAAATTAAAAATAGAAAAGAGGTTCAAAATCACTTGGTCAATCAAGGTTCTGTTTGACACAGAATTTCGTCAAATAGTGCCTTGTTGCCATCAAGCAAGTAGTTCAGATAAAGGGAAGCAAAGAAGGGGTGGAAATACTAGCCGACCAATTTATGAATTGAATTTGGCAGTAATCAAGTAGGAATAAAGTCAAAATGTGCTAAATTCAGTTCATAATTGGAAATTAATAGCATAAAGATTTTAGAAAAATTTGACAGCATTTTGGTAGTAATTTGAGCATTCCCGGATTAAAACAGCAGTAAACAACAAGTCATATGAATTTAGAGGAATTCAAACAGATGCAGCGAGCAGTAATTCCATATGATTCAGATAACATTAAGCAAAACAAAACAGCTCAAAATAGCATAGCAGCATTCCTTCATTGAGAATGAACAAAAATAATGACTTGAAACACAGCACCATTTTGAAATCAGCCACCAACAAGAAAAAGCAATAATTTATAACCGGGCAGCATTCATTTCTTTGAATTTAACAACCAATCATAAGTATTCAACATGAATTCACACAATGAAGGTCACATTGAAACAAGAACTCAGCAGCAATAACAACTTAATTTCATATATTGAGGAAAAATCATCACTGCATAAGCAACCATTAACAATATCTAACAGCTAGTTCATTCCAAAGAGCCATGAACAAAAGCACAGCAGCAAGAAACAACAGTAATTGATTCAGTCAGTAGTCCTTTCATTGAGCTCAATAACTACTCCACAAGCAATCAACACAAATCCAAACAAATGCACCTAACTGAATCAAATGATTAAGTTCAAACTAAAACAAGAATTGCAGCAGCAGTAATAATGCAAATGCAGAAATTTCTCAAAATTTATGACTGCACAAACAACATTCTGGACTCATCCAAACAATGGCAATCAGCAAGAACATAGCAGCAATCGCAATTAACAGTGTGATGAACATGAACAAGAATACAGTAGCAGTAAACAATCCAGTTCCAAGGGGCAAATACAGGGGCAATCCGTTCCCAAACACCAGCAGTAACAAGAAGAGACCTAAATCCACTATCCACGCCAGATTCTCTAACCACCTAATCAACTAACATGCATTTCAAACTAGCTAATTCTAATAGAAATTAAACTAAGTGAACTAAATTACTTAAACATGATAGTAAAAATATGAAAAATACAAAGAACAGAGGCAGGGGAACCTGGGAGAAGCAGAAGTGGTAGAAGAAGGGAAATGAGGGGTGGAGCAGAGTAATGCCGGCCCAGAGGTGGCGGCTGCACAGCGGCGCGGTGGCTGGCCGCGGCGGTGCTTGGTGAAGGCGGAGGGAATGGGCGGACGGACAGAGAAGAGGATAGAGAAAAGAAGGGGGTAGAGAGGGAGAAGAGTGGTCAGCGGCAGCTCGGGGTCGCCGGTGGTGGCTGATGGAGGGTGGTTATGGTTGCTTGAGTGGTGGTGGTAATGGAGGTTCTGTGTTTTGGAGGGAGGAGAGGAGAAATGGAACGATGGAGATGGAAGGGTAAGCGACGCGAATGGCTATGGCTCACGCGTCTAGGGTGTTAGTGAATTCAAACCCACGCGTGCGCGTCACTGACGCGTACGCTTGGGTGGAGAGAAACAAATGTGACGCGTATGCGTAAAGCACGCGTAGGCGTCGGTCGGAATTGTGCTAATGCACAATTCCACCGCCGTTTTCGCACAACTCTGTTCATTTTGTTGATATTGCGAACCAGAATGTGACGCGTGCGCGTCATCGACGCGTCGATTGCAGTTTTTTTTCTGACACCTAAACCATGAATTAAACGAAATAAACATATTTAAAAACAAAAATAAAAAATTTAACTTATTACTAATATAAATAAAAGGGAAATTAGAAAGAATTTACCATGGTGGGGTGTCTCCCACCTAGCACTTTTAGTTAAAGTCCTTAAGTTGGACATTTAGTGAGCTCCTTGTCATGGTGGCTTGTGCTTGAACTCATCTTGAAACTCCCACCAATGCTTCGACTTCCAATAAGCTCCTACCTTTCCAAGTGAGTTCACCAAGCCTTGAGGAAGTTCTTCACAAGCTTTGAGCTCCCAAATATGATTCTCTTGTATGCCCGGATCCCAAATCTTGTTTCTACACCCGTCTTGAGGTTGATCATCTTTCTTCCAACCGGGCGGCAAGCACTCCGAATTCTCTATGAAGTACGAAACTCTTCTCTTAGATCCAACCAAATGTTCACTAGTCCCACCCTTGCATCTAGCTCTTGAAGTCTCAACCTTGATGAGCCTTGATTTGTAACTCCAACGACTAAACATCCTTCTCTTATGCTTAATACCACAAAGTCTCCTAAGTTGACCATCCGTTTCAAGAATACCGTACTCAAGTGGGACGGTAAAGCGAATAGAGATAAGTTTTACCCACTCGAGTGAAGGAGTAGATAGCTACCTAAGTAGAGAAGTTTCCAACGTCCGTGACAAAGCATACTCAACTCCTGTCCATCCTTTCCGAAGGACTTCCACTTCATCATCATTCTCAAACTCACTCAGAGAAGGTTCTTCATACCCACGGAGTTCATTTGCAGATGTAGATTCAGCACTAGGAAGACTTGACTCATGATCATCATCACCAAGGGAATTCGCTTCTTGATCTATCCCCTCCAATTCTTCATAGGGAATATGCTATGGAGGTCGTGCACTAGCCTCCTTGACATTAAATTCAAGCTTCTTGGAGGAATACTCCACAATTCTAGATTCCCATGGAGGTTTAGCATCTCCTAAGTCTTCGACCGTTTCTTTCTCTTCGACTATTACGGCTTCCTCCACTTGTTCTAATACAAAGTCATGTTCCTCATTGTCCACCGGAGTTTCTAGTGTCTCCTTCATGCTACGCTCTTCTATTGATTCTTCACATGTAGCTGTGGGAGTATTTTGAGTGTCGAAGCGCAGAGAGGCTAAATTACCTACTACCTCGGTCAAGGTAGTTATGAACTCTTGTGTCGTCCTTTGCATCTCTCTTTGCTCTTGAAGAAGAACACTTAGAGTGTCATCCATTGGAGATTGGGGTGGATATGCGGGTTCATTGATAAACCCATATTTCATGATATATTTTGTGCTTAATCTGAGTGATTTATTCAATCCTTCACCCACTTATTCATATTAACTGCATGGTTTTACTTTCCCTTTCTTATTATGTGATGTATGTGAAAAAGATGTTTCCTATGCTTTAAAATTAATTATTTTAATTACCTTTATTTCCATTCGATGCCGTGATTAGTGTGTTGAGTAGTTTCAGATCTTCTAAGGCAGGAATGACTCAAAGGATGGAAAGGAAACATACAAAAATGGAAGGAAAGCACAAAACGGAGTTTTTGGAGAAACTGGCAGCCACGCGATCGCATGGACGACGCGGCCGCATGCTAGTGCGAAGAGAGCGCGACGCGAACGCGTGACTGACGCCATCGCGCGCCTCGAGCGAAACACATATGACGTGGTCGCATGATTGACGCAACCACATGCCAAGAAAAACTCCGAATGACGCGACCGTGTGACCCACGCGGACGCGTGACAGAGGCCTGGTACGCGGAATCGTGATTACACTTTAATTATGTAAAATTCATTGCTCTTTCTTTCCCTGGAAATGGTGCCAAAAACATGATGCCAAGACCATGGTTCACAACTCCGTGTAACTAACCAGCAAGTGCACTGGGTCGTCCAAGTAATACCTTACGTGAGTAAGGGTCGAATCCCACGGAGATTGTTGGTATGAAGCAAGCTATGGTCACCTTGCAAATCTCTAAGAGATACTCATTCAGTCGAAGGTAGAACGGAAGTGGTTGTCAGACACGCGTTCATAGGGAATGATGATGATTGTCACATTCATCACATTCAGATTGAAGTACGAATGAATATCTTAGAAGTGAAATAAGATGAATTGAATAGAAAACAGTAGTACTTTGCATTAATCCTTGAGAAACAGCAGAGCTCCACACCTTAATCTATGGTGTGTAGAAACTCTACCGTTAAAATTACATAAGTGAAAGGTCCAGGCATGGCCGAGATGGCCAGCCCCCAAAACGTGATCAATAGATCAAAAGATAATCCAAAGATGCTAAGATGATCCAAAGATGGTCAAAAAGACGTCTAATACAGTAGTAAAAGGTTCTATTTATAATAAACTAGCTACTAGGGTTTAAAGTGTAAGTAATTGATGCATAAATCCACTTCCGGGGCCCACTTGGTGTGTGCTTGGGCTGAGCTTGAGTGTTGCACGTGTAGAGGTCCTTCTTGGAGTTGAACGCCAGTTTTTGTGCCAGTTTGGGCGTTCAACTCTGGTTTTGGCTCCTTTTCTGGCGCTGGACGCCAGATTTAGGCAGAAAGCTGGCGTTAAACGCCAGTTTACGTCGTCTATAAGAAGCATTGTCACCACATCAATATAATTAAACTAAGTTCAAGGATAAATTCGAAACTCATGTACTTCTTGTTCTTTAGAATTAAAACATTTTTTTTTAAGAGAGGTGATGGATTCATAGGACATTCATAACTTTTAGACAGCGTTACTAACTACTAATGATCATGTAATGAAGACACAAACATAGATAAGCACATAACATAGAAAACAAAAAACAGAAGAGATAAGAACAAGGAATGAATCCACCTTAGTGATGGTGGCGTTTCCTTCTTGAGGAACCAATGATGTCCTTGAGCTCTTCTATGTCTCTTCCTTGTCTTTGTTGCTCCTCCCTCATTGCTTTTTGATCTTCTCTTATTTCATGAAGCATGATGGAGTGCTCTTGATGTTCCACCCTTAGTTGTCCCATATTGGAACTCAATTCTCCTAGGGAGGTGTTGATTTGCTCCCAATAGTTTTGTGGAGGAAAGTGCATTTGAGGCATCTCCGGGATCTCATGGTGATGAGCTTCATACGCCTCTTGAGCTCCATGAGTGGACTCTCTTGCTTGCTCCATCTTTTTCTTAGTGATGGGCTTGTCCTCTTTGATGAGGATATCTCCCTCTATGTCAATCCCAGCCGAATTGCATAGGTGGCAAATGAGGTGAGGAAAGGCTAACCTTGCCATAGTGGAAGACTTA
>NC_029793.2:92771168-92773564 GCF_000816755.2 Arachis ipaensis
GGATCCTGTGGGGTCCACAGATCCTGAGATGATCCTGTGGGGTCCACAGATCCTGAGATGATCCTGTGGGGTCCACAGATCCTGAGTGGATCCTGTGGGATCCACAGATCCTGAGGTTTTCAAGGATTTACATCCCTGCACCCATTAGGCATGAAAAAATGCCTTTGCACATAACTCTGGGCGTTCAGCGCCAGGTTGGTGGCTATTTGGGGCGTTCAGCGCCCATTTGTGTGCCATTTCTGGCGTTGAACGCCAGAACCATGCCTGTTCTGGCGTTCAGCGCCCAGAAGATGCCCATTTTGGGCGTTCAGCGCCAGAACCATGCTCTGTTCTGGCGCTGAACGCCAGACAGATACTCCTCTAGGGTGTGATTTTTCTTCTGCTGTTTTTGATTCTGTTTTCAATTTTTCTATTTATTTTGTGACTCCATATGATCATGAACCTATAAGGACATGAAAAACAATGAAAATAAAAATTAGATAAATAAACATTGGGTTGCCTCCCAACAAGCACTTCTTTAATGTCAATAGCTTGACAGTGGGCTCTCATGGAGCCTTACAGATGTTCAGAGCATTGTTGAAACTCTCCAACACCAAACTTAGAGTTTGGATATGGGAGTTCAACACCAAACTTAGAGTTTGGTTGTGGCCTCCCAACACCAAACTTAAAGTTTGACTGTGGGGGCTTGGGTTGACTCTGCTTTGAGAGAAGCTTTTCATGCTTCCTCTCCATGGTTGCAGAGGGAGATCCTTGAGTTTTAAACACAAGGGAGTCCTCATTCCATTGAAGGACTAGTTCACCTCTGTCAACATCAATCACAGCTCTTGCTGTGGCCAGGAAAGGTCTTCCTAGGATGATGGATTCATCCTCTTCCATTCCAGTATCCAGGACTATGAAATCAGCAGGGATGTAAAGGCCTTCAACCTTTACTAACACGTCCTCTACTTGTCCATATGCCTGTTTTCTTGAATTGTCTGCCATCTCTAATGAGATTTTAGCAGCTTGCACCCCATAGATTCCCAGTTTCTCTATTACAGATAGGGGCATGAGGTTTATCCCTGAACCAAGGTCACACAGAGCCTTAAAGATCATGGTGCCTATAGTACAAGGTATTATGAACTTTCCAGGATCCTGTCTCTTCTGAGGCAATGTCAGTTGATCCAGATCACTTAGTTCATTGGTGAACAAGGGAGGTTCATCTTCCCAAGTTTCAATACCAAATAATTTGGCATTCAGCTTCATGATTGCACCAAGAAACTTGGCAGTTTGCTCTTCAGTAACATCCTCATTCTCTTCAGAAGAGGAATACTCATCAGAGCTCATGAAGGGCATAAGGAGGTTCAAGGGAATCTCTATGGTCTCTAGATGTGCCTCAGATTCCTTTGGTTCCTCAGAGGGAACCTCCTTATTGATCACTGGACGTCCCAGGAGGTCTTCCTCCTTGGGATTCACGTCCTCCTCTCCTTTTTTGGGTTCGGCCATGGTGTTTATGTCAATGGCCTTGCACTCTCCTTTTGGATTCTCTTCTGTATTGCTTGGGAGAGTACTAGGAGGGATTTTAGTGATTCTTTTACTCAGCTGGCCCACTTGTGCTTCCAAATTTCTAATGGAAGACCTTGTTTCATTCATGAAACTCACAATGGCCTTAGATAGATCAGAGACTAGATTTGCTAAGCTAGATGGATTCTGCTCAGAATTCTCTGTCTGTTGTTGAGTGGATGATGAAAAAGGCTTGCTATTGCTAAACCTGTTTCTTCCACCATTATTAAAGCCTTGTTGAGGCTTTTGATCCTTCCATGAGAAATTTGGATGATTTCTCCATGATGAGTTATAGGTGTTTCCATAAGGTTCACCTAAGTAATTCACCTCTGCTATTGCAGGGTTCTCAGGATCATAAGCTTCTTCTTCATAAGAAGCCTCTTGAGTACTGTTGGATGCAGCTTGCATTCCATTCAGACTCTAAGAAATCATATTGACTTGCTGAGTCAATATTTTATTCTGAGCCAATATGGCATTCAGAGTATCAAATTCAAGAACTCCCTTCTTCATAGGCGTCCCATTGCTCACAGGATTCCTTTCAGAAGTGTACATGAACTGGTTATTAGCAACCATGTCAATGAGTTCTTAAGCTTTTGCAGGCGTTTTCTTTAGGTGAATGGATCCACCTGCAGAAGTGTCCAGTGACATCTTAGATAACTCAGACAGACCATCATAGAATATATCCAGGATGGTCCATTCTGAAAGCATGTCAGA
Organism: Arachis ipaensis; assembly: GCF_000816755.2. NCBI lineage: Eukaryota > Viridiplantae > Streptophyta > Magnoliopsida > Fabales > Fabaceae > Arachis > Arachis ipaensis. Next base: position 92,773,422 of record NC_029793.2, read on the forward strand.
AGGATACTTTTTGGTCAACTGTTTGTATCTTTCCCAAGCTTCATAGAGGGATTCACCTTCTTTCTGTTTGAAAGTTTGAACATCCACTCTAAGCTTGCTCAGCTTTTGAGGAGGAAAGAACTTGGCAAAGAAAGCCTTGACCA
>NC_029793.2:92773813-92795481 GCF_000816755.2 Arachis ipaensis
AACTAAGAAATTTGAAAAAGATTTGATTTTTGAAAAAGATTTTGAAAAAGATAAGATTTTCAAATTGAAAATTTGATTTGACTCATAAGAAACAACTTGATTTTAAAAAATTTTGAAAAAGTCAATCCAAATTTTCGAATTTTATGAGAGAAAAAGGGAAAGATATTTATTTTTTTTTTTAAATTTTTATGATGAGAGAGAAAAACAAGAAAAATGATGCAATGCATGAAAGTTATGGATCAAAACAATGAATGCATGCAAGAATGCTATGAATGTCAAGATGAACACCAAGAACACTTTGAATGTTAAGATGAACACCAAGAACATATTTTTGAAAAATTTTTAATGCAAGGAAAACATGCAAGACACCAAACTTAGAATTCTTTAATGCTTAGACATCAAGAAGTCAGGAATGCATATGAAAAACAAGAAAAGACACAAAACATGCAAATGCAAAGATCAAACAAGAAGACTTACCAAGAACAACTTGAAGATCATGAAGAACACTATGAATGCATGAGAATTTTCAAAAAATGCAAGATGCACATGCAATTGACACCAAACTTATAACATGACTCAAGACTCAAACAAGAAACACAAAAATATTTTTGATTTTTTTTGATTTTATGATTTTTTTGTATTTTCTTTTAATTTTTTCAAAAATTATTTGAAAAATAAAAATAAGGATTCCAAAATTTTTAATATGAATTCCAGGAATCTTACGCTCTAAAGCTCTAATCAAAGGGTCAGGCATGGCTTAATAGCCAGCCAAGCTTTAGTATGTAACTCAGACATGACACGTCTAACATGCCCTACAGTCGTATTAGACATGGCTTTACAGCCAGCCATGCTTCATGAAACACTAGAATTCATTCTTAAAAATTCTGAAGAAAAATTATATTTTTGAAAACATTTTTTTTTATAAAAAGAAATTTTTTTTTTTTCGAAAACAGGTGAGAAAATTTTGAAATATTTTTGAAAAAATTTTTGAAAAGAAAACAAAAAGAAAGTTACCTAATCTGAGCAACAGGATGAACCGTCAGTTGTTCATACTCAAACAATCCCCGGCAACGGCGCCAAAAACTTGGTACGCGGAATCGTGATTACACTTTAATTATGTAAAATTCATTGCTCTTTCTTTCCCTGGAAATGGCGCCAAAAACATGATGCCAAGACCATGGTTCACAACTCCGTGTAACTAACCAGCAAGTGCACTGGGTCATCCAAGTAATACCTTACGTGAGTAAGGGTCGAATTCCACGGAGATTGTTGGTATGAAGCAAGCTATGGTCACCTTGCAAATCTCAGTTAGGCAGATATAAATTGATAATGGTGTTTTCGAATAATAATTAATAGAATAGGGATAGAAATACTTATGTAATTCATTGGTGAGAATTTCAGATAAGTGAATAGAGATGCTTTCGTTCCTCTGAACCTCTGCTTTCCTGCTATCTTCATCCAATCAGTCTTACTCCTTTCCATTGCTGGCTTTATGTGATACATCACCACTGTCAATGGCTACTTTCGATCATCTCTCGGGAAAATGATCCAATGCCCTGTCACGGCACGGCTAATCGTCTGGAGGCATCACCCTTGTCAATGGCTTCATCTTATCCTCTCAATGAAAATGGTCAACGCACCCTGTCACGGCACGGCTATTCATCTGTCGGTTCTCGATCATGCTGGAATAGGATTTACTATCCTTTTGCGTTTGTCACTAACGCCCTGCAATCGCGAGTTTGGAGCTCGTCACAGTCATTCAATCATTGAATCCTACTCGGAATACCACAGACAAGGTTTAGACTTTCCGGATTCTCTTGAATGCCGCCATCATTCTAGCTTACGCCACGAAGATTCTGATTAAGAGATCTAAGAGATACTCATTCAGTCGAAGGTAGAACGGAAGTGGTTGTCAGACACACGTTCATAGGGCATGATGATGATTGTCACGTTCATCACATTCAGATTGAAGTACTAATGAATATCTTAGAAGCGAATGGAGTTGAACGCCAGTTTTTGTGCCAGTTTGGGCGTTCAACTCTGGTTTTGGCTCCTTTTCTGGCGCTGGACGCCAGATTTGGGCAGAAAACTGACGTTGAACGCCAGTTTACGTCGTCTATTCTTGGCCAAAGTATGGACTATTATATATTGCTGGAAAGCCCTGGATGTCTACTTTCCAACGCAATTAGAAGCGCGCCATTTCGAGTTCTGTAGCTCCAGAAAATCCACTTTGAGTGCAGGGAGGTCAGAATCCAACAGCATCAGCAGTCCTTCTTCAACCTCTGAATCTGATTTCTGCTCAAGTCCCTCAATTTCAGCCAGAAAATACCTAAAATCACAAGAAAACACACAAACTCATAGTAAAGTCCAGAAATGTGAATTTAACATAAAAACTAATAAAAACATCCCTAAAAGTAACTAGATCCTACTAAAAACATACTAAAAACAATGTCAAAAAGCGTATAAATTATCCGCTCATCAAGGCCACGCACCAGAAATTGCAAAAAACGCTCCCAGCGAATTCGGAAGCCCTTTTTTGCCCAAATCCAAGTCCAGAAGGCATAGACCAGAGGTTATGAAGTGGGGGGAATGCATTCATTCAAGGGGAGTCTCCACTTTAGTTAGTTTTCATGATTTAGATTTAGTTTGAGAGAGAGGTTCTCTCCTCTCTCTTCTCTTTTAGGATTAGGATTTAGAATTTCTCTTAGTTTTAGGAGTGACTCTCGATCCCAGGTTCAATGTTCCTTTACTTTAAGCTTCCCTTTCACTTTTTATTCATTCCATTACTTTAGTTGGTTAATTGATGTTGCAATTTAATTTATGAATTCTTCCATGTTACAGATTACTCTTTTGAATTAATGTTATTTGAGGTATTTCAGTTTAATATTGCTTTTCTTTTATTTACATTATTGTTATTCCCATCTGAAGGCATTTTTATTCCAGTAGATTTAATTTTTCTCCTTTTGGTCTTGGTTAAGAAATCATTAACTCAGGAGTTATCAAACTCAAACATGAATGATAATTGTTATCTTTGTTAATTAAACTGAACTTCAACAATCCCAATCTTTTCTTAGGAAATAAATAGGATTCGAAGATCAAACCAATTAATCCCTTGACCTTCCTTTATCTTAGTAAAGGTTAACAAAGTGGAATTAAGATTCAATTCTCATCATCATTGATAATGATAACTAGGATAGGACCTCTAATTTCTCATACCTTACCAAAAGTCTATTTACAGTCATTGATTTATTTTACTTGCCATTTAAATTACTTGTTCTTCATTTACTTTAATTGCTGATTAAAACATTCCCTCCTCATTCTCAAAACCTCAATTTACAATCTCCATAACCAATAATAAAAACATACTTCCCTGCAGTTCCTTGAGAAGACGACCCGAGGTTTGAATACTTCGTTATCAATTTATTTAGGGGTTTGTTACTTGTGACAACCAAAACGTTTGTAAGGCAGGTTGATTGCTTGGTTTAGTAACTATACTTACAACGAGAGTTTATCATGACCTCTAAACCATCAATCTCCCGCTCTTTCAAAATGGCATCGTTGCCGGGGAACTGCAATCGTGTGCCTTATTATTGGTTATTGTAAATATTTTTCTTTTACTTGTTTATTTGTCTTTATTTTTTCCCTCTTTATTTCTTTTTAGCTACTATGAATTCTCACCCCTTCCGCTTTGAGTTTGGTTCTAATGTTATTGAAAGGAATGGAAGTTATAACAAGAACATGCATCATGGTCAGAGCAATCAAAGATGGATGGAGCCAAGAGGATCTTATCAACCCTTTAGGCAACAACACCCTCCAAGATATCATGGACAAAGACCATTCTACAATGCATACCAAGCAATTAGACATGGTGGACAACCTTGTAATCACCAACAAGCCCCACCCTGTACTTATAGGCCATCCTCTCAACGTAACTTCGAACCACCACACTCACAAGCTCCTTTTCACCATTCGCCACCGTATGATCCTCATTTACCCCAGTTCCAATCCAATCACTCCCAAACACCACCACTTCCCCCTGTACCATATCCAAATCTATCACCCCGAGAATCAAAGGTTCGCCTCAAGAAAACAGTAGATCAACTTCAAACAACCCTTCATCAACTGGAGCAAGTAGTAAGGCAATTATCTGCTAGATGTTCGAACATTCAAGGACATCCCACAGCCCCATGTGGACAATCTAATGAAGAGCGTAGCATGAAGGAGATACTAGAAACTCCAGTAGACAAGACAGAGCATGGTTTCGTACTGGAACAAGTAGAGGAAGCTGTCATTATTAAAGAAGAAGAGTTGGTTGAAGACTTAGGAGACGCTGAACCTCCATGGGAATCCAAAGTTTTGGAGCATTCTATCAAGGATGTTACAATTGATGCTAAGGAAGATTGTGTGCAATCCCCAGAGCAAGTCTTTCATGAAGAACTAGACAGAATAACCCAAGAAGCAAATTTCCTTGATGATGATAGTCACAAGTCAAGTTCTCCTAGTAATGAACTTGCATCCGCAAGCAAATTCTCTGAGATCGAAGAATCTTTCCCAAGTGAATACGAAGATGATACAGAGGTAGATTTCTCTCAACCTCCAGTCTATGACTTAAGTGATGAGGAAGACATAGATGCCTTTGATCAGGACATGGATACATTTGAAGAATCTTGCAAGAAAGTGGAGAATTTCACAGAAGAGTACAAGGGAGTAGAACTCACAGAACCACTGTAACCACCTATCCCAAGGCCATTACCACCCAATACAAGTTTTAAGTGGGTACAATCCTTAACCTTTAACTGTATTTTTCCACTTGAATATGGTTTGCTTGAAACAGATGGCCAGCTTAGAGCTCTCTGCGGCTTTAAGAGTAAAAGGGAAATGGCTCGTACTCAGAGCTGGTGCGTGAGGTTCAATAAGGTTCCACGCTTCAACTCGAAGTGCATGGATTGGCATCATGATCAATCGGATGGATCTCGGAAAATGTTTGGTTATCCTGGTGAGAATCTAATTTCTAAACCGCCCAGATAGAAAAGTATAGATCAAGACGAAGGCGGATTTAACAGCAAAGTTTGGGATCCTGGAATCTATGCTGACATTCGTCACCCCGGGAGCCTGACAATCTGTTTGAAGTTGCTCAGAAGCTTCATATGCCTAGTTTGGGACCCCGGAGGCTATTGGCATTCCAAGCATTGGTGGAGATTTCTGGATGAATTTAAGCATAAGCCGCCATAACAGGAAGCTCATCCAATGTCCAACTTAAGGACTTTAACTAAAAGTGCTAGGTGGGAGACAACCCACCATGGTATGATCATCCCTTTTTCAATTTTTATTTAGTTTTATTTGTTTTCAAGTTTTATTTTATTGAACTTGGAGTTTTGCATCTCATTCATATTAATCATTGCATTCTGCATACTGCATAATTGCATACCTGCATAAAAAAAAAGGGTGTGCAACGCGACCGCATCATTCATGCGATCGCGTCAAGTGGGAAAAACACTTCCCATGCGACCGCGTCATCCACGCGGCCGCGTGCCCTGGAGATCGGCGTAAAGATCCAACGTCCAGAAAGTTAGGCTGGAATCGTGCGGCCATTGTGCGTTTTGCACAAATGACCCACGCGATCGCGTCACTTGCACAACCTCAATCCCACGCGATAACGTGAGCGACGCGATCACGTCGCATGGATTGCACAACACCCCAAAAGGAGATAGAGAGTTGCACTGAAACGACACTGGAATTGTTCGTTTTGCACAAATTCCAGCGACGCGATCGCATGCCCCAGGCGATCGCGTCATTCACTCTTTTTTCCCTCCACGCGATCGCGCCACTGACGCGATCGCGTCAATTTTCTGTTTTTGTTCATATTTAGGCTAGTTAGATATGCATGTTGTAGTGGATTTTAGGTTGTTAGGTAGCCTAGGATGTGGTTAGTGGATTTAGGTCTGTTTAATTACACTGTTCGTGTTTCTTGTTTCATTATTTTCGCAATTCTGCTGTTACTGTGATGTTAGTTTTGTTCATATGCTGTAATTTCTTGTTTCATGCTGCTCTTTACTCTGATTTTTCATGCTCTTATTCCTTATATGTAATTGCAGCTATATTCTTGATTCATATGAACTATTCTGTTGTTGTTTATTTTCCGGGACAATCCAATTTTAGCCGGAATGCTGCCCAAATCTCTGTAAAATGTTTCCATTCATGTCTTGATTTTGGCATTTTCAACTGTGCTTTCCTTAGATTTAACCAAAACAATTCATGAATGCTAGGGCAAGCTTTCTTATTCTTTTTGATTTCCTGGTTCATACTTTGCATTTTTGATGTTTGATTCCAATTTTTGCTATTTCTATATCTATTTGAATCATCATCAACCTATTTTCCTTATTTGGATATGAGTTACTTATAGCTTCTAACTGTGAATACTTGTTACTTGGAATATTTTTATTATGCCACTTACTTTAACCCACTTTTTACTAACTCACTAATGTTAACTTCCTAAACTCTTTTTCAATTCTAACCAACCTAACCTTTTAAAACTTTTCTTCTGATTTTCTTTCACTTTCTTTTAACATTCTAACCATGGCATGATGTTAATTTTTTTATTTAACATGAATTCAATTACATTTTGGATTGTGAATTCTCCTTTTCGAACTTTTAACTCCTATACAATCCTTAATGCACATTTACTTAACTCATTTTCCTTATCCTTTTGCTCCTTTGCCACTTTGTGTTTCTTTTGATTATTTACCTATTTGTTTTCCTATTTTCACTATATCCTGATTTTCTGTTTTTCAGGATGTCTGCCAGCCAGAGAAAAGGAAAAGGAAAGGCTACTACTGGAAAACGGAAAAGAGGAGAATCCTCCATGTCCATTATGGATATTATGTACGATGACTCCTTGCGGGAGAAAAATTTTACCCCGCAGGAGAAGGCCGACCAGCTAATCCCTGCCACTAATCTAATAAAGTTTGCAAACCGGTACTATGAGCTGAAGTATCTGGTGTTTGCAACCTCCAGGAACCTATATCTGGAGAGGACTTTGAAGATCCCAAAAGAACTCCAGCAATACACCTCTGATCAAATCAAACAAAGAGGCTGGTTCTTCCTGGAGAGAAACCTAACTGAGGTCAATGCATCTTGGGTCCGGGAATTCTACTACAATTACTTCAAAACCTCCCTAGCTGCAGTGAACCTTAGAGGAAAGCAGATTCTGGTCACTAAAGAGGCCATTGAAGATGTTCTGAAGCTTCTGCCTAAAACTGATCAGCTGGATGGTTATCAGAAAGCTGAGGAAGATATGCGCTTCATGCGATTTGATTGGGATGCAGTCAAGGCCGAATAGCCCTTGACCCGACCGTTCCTTGGATTATGGGTCAGAACACCCCCATGCCAAAGGGAATCAAGCGGATTTATCTGAATGATGAGGCTCCGCTATGGCATCAGATACTTAGCAATTTTATCATGCCGAGTACTCACGAGACTGAGATACCAGCCGCTATGATCACCCTCCTATGGTGTGTGATGGAGGGTAAGGACCTGTACCTGCCACGCTTTATCCGGTACCACATGGCCAGGGTCCACGTCCGAGGCACTCTTCCCTTTCCTTATTTGGTTACACAGCTAGGCCATCGAGCTGACGTGCCTTGGGAGGATGCTGATGAGAAGCCACCTGCTGCAGAATGCAAGAAGATTATCCCTCACAGCAGGAACTTTCTGGCTTTGGGCTACAGACCTCCATTCCTCACAGCCCCTGGTGACACAGCCACACCATCTACCGGCCCCTCTTCCTCTACAGCTATCCCTGCCACCACCACTGCACCTCCACCTGCCCCAGAGCCCATCTATCATCTAGTGCACCGCCTGTTTCGACGGCTTGACCAGATGGAGCATCACAACAAGCGACGCTATGAGCACCTGAAGCTGATGATACGATCTGGCGACATCCCCTCTGAGCTTGACACACCATCCGAGGCATCTGAGGAGGAGGCGGATGACCACGAGGCAGAGACCCATCCCCAGAGCGAGGCTGCACAGGCAGGCACAGAGCAGGCCGCATCACATCAGGAGGCTCCGCCTTAGATTCAGGCTGTAGATCCCAAGATCCCTATCCAGTCAGCACCTCCTCTGCAGCAGCCAGATCCTCAGACCACCACCTCAGAGACTCCAGCTACCCGTCCTTCCAGTGATGACACTCCTTCACACCCTGCTTGAGTAAGCATCAGGGACGATGCTTCATTTTAAGTGTGGGAAGGTCGCCATCTCTGGCGTATTTTTTTGGTGAACCATTACAAACTCTTTTTATTTTATTTTGCTACTTTTTTGTATTTTTCTTTTTATTTTTATTTTCTCAGTACGTATATATTGCTACTTTTATGTATTTTTACTCTATATCTGCATGTTGCACTTTAGTTCATATTTTAGCCATTTAGTTTAGTTGCAATTCTAACTTATTAGTTATAGAAATTGTGGATTAATTAATTAGTTTACCCTTTTTAGCATAAGATAGCTTAGTATAAATTGAAAAATATAAAAAGGAAGTAAACTAGGGACTTGAACATAATAGAAACAATCCACACACCTTGTATATATAGCATTACATGTTAGTTAGTTAACAACATTTCATCAAGGAGAAACACTAGAACTTTAAAGCCACCTTAAGTTTTACATTGAGAATAATGGGAATTTTTAACTAAACCTGCATGACATACATAACTGATAAATGCTTTTTGAGCTAGAGAACACACATCCTGTGAGTTTTGAGCTTAATTGTATGGTTACATTCAAACCATAATATTTTATTCCTGTGTGTTCTGCCTTTTTTTTTATTCTGATGTTCTTTACTTTGTTTTAATCTATATGTCCGATTATAAAATATAACTACATACCAAGAGAGTGATTGAGGCCATTATTTGATTTTAGCTCACTTATCCTAAAATAGCCTACCTTTTACATCACCCTTGTTAGCCCCCTTGAGCCTTTAAATCCCCTTTTATTCTATAAATTACATTACTAGCCTTAAATAGAAAAACAAAATGAAAATCCCAAGTTGAATCCTTGGTTAGCTTAAGATAGAAATTGTGTATGGTTTACATGTGGGAAACCTATTGGGAACATGGATGATAAAAACAGAAAGGTAGAAAAGTTGTAAAGAATAAAATAATTCAAAATAAAAGTTTTGGGAAGCATGCTCATGTGAAATCAAAATAATTGAATTACCATGTGCATTAAAAAAAAGTGTTATGAATAAAGGGGACACAAAAGAATTCCCCAAATGTGAAATAAAGCAATGCACATGGGATAAAAATAATAAACATTGAAACATGAGCATGTAACATCAAAAGTGGAAAAATATGGGAAATAGATAAAGAAGCTTTGCTTTACAAAGTATGTATGTTAGGTGAGATCTTAGACTAATTAAGGATTCACTTATTAGCTCACTTAGCCTTATACATATATCATTACCTTTACCTTGGCCCCATTACAACCTTAATTCAAGACCTCATGATTTTTGGTATGTTTATATTCTATAATTGTTGATTGGTTAGATGAAGAACAAAGTTATAGAAAGAAAGAACAAAAAGAAGAATAGAGTGATTAACCCAATAAACATTGAGTGATTAGAGAGTAAACACAAAATCTAGGACATGCTATTGTTTAAGTGTGGGGAGGTTGATAAACCCATATTTTATGATATATTTTGTGCTTAATCTGAGTGATTTATTCAATTCTTCACCCACTTATTCATATTAACTGCATGGTTTTACTTTCCCTTTTTTATTATGTGATGTATGTGAAAAACATGTTTCCTATGCTTTAAAATTAATTATTTTAATTACCTTTATTTCCATTCGATGCCGTGATTAGTGTGTTGAGTAGTTTCAGATATTCTAAGGTAGGAATGACTCAAAGGATGGAAAGGAAACATACAAAAATGGAAGGAAAGCACAAAACGGAGTTTTTGGAGAAACTGGCAGCCACGCGATCGCATGGACGACGCGGCCGCATGCCAGTGCGAAGAGAGCGCGACGCGAACACGTGACTGACGCCATCGCGCGCCTCGAGTGAAACACATATGACGCGGTCGCATGACTGACACGACCGCGTGCCAAGAAAAACTCCGAATGACGCGACCGCGTGATCCACGCGGACGCGTGACAGAGGCCACGCACCAGAAATTGTAGAAAATGCTCCCAGCGAATTCTGAAGCCCTTTTTGGCCCAAATCCAAGTCCAGAAGGCATAGACCAGAGGTTATGAAGTGGGGGGAATGCATCCATTCAAGGGGAGTCTCCACTTTAGTTAGTTTTCATGATTTAGATTTAGTTTGAGAGAGAGGTTCTCTCCTCTCTCTTCTCTCTTAGGATTAGAATTTAGGATTTCTCTTAGTTTTAGGAGTGACTCTCGATCCCAGGTTCAATGTTCCTTTACTTTAAGCTTCCCTTTCAATTTTTATTCATTCCATTACTTTAGTTGGTTAATTGATGTTGTAATTTAATTTATGAATTCTTCCATGTTACAGATTACTCTTTTGAATTAATATTATTTGAGGTATTTCAGTTTAATATTGCTTTTCTTTTATTTACATTATTGTTATTCCCATCTGAAGGCATTTTTATTCTAGTAGATTTACTTTTTCTCCTTTTGTTCTTGGTTAAGAAATCAGTAGCTCAGGAGTTATCAAACTCAAACATGAATGATAATTTTTATCTTTGTTAATTAAACTGAACTTCAACAATCCCAATCTTTTCTTAGGAAATAAATAGGATTCGAAGATCAAACCAATTAATCCCTTGACCTTCCTTTATCTTAGTAAAGGTTAACAAAGTGGAATTAAGATTCAATTCTCATCATCATTGATAAGGATAACTAGGATAGGACCTCTAATTTCTCATACCTTACCAAAAGTCTATTTACAGTCATTGATTTATTTTACTTGCCATTTAAATTACTTGTTCTTCATTTACTTTAATTGCTGATTAAACCATTCCCTCCTCATTCTCAAAACCCCAATTTACAATCTCCATAACCAATAATAAGAACATACTTCCCTGCAGTTCCTTGAGAAGACGACCCGAGGTTTGAATACTTCGGTTATCAATTTATTTAGGAGTTTATTACTTGTGACAACCAAAACGTTTGTAAGGCAGGTTGATTGCTTGGTTTAGTAACTATACTTACAACAAGAGTTTATCATGACCTCTAAACCATCAATCTCCCGTTCTTTCATTCATTACTTGGAAGGAAAGATTCATGATATGAGAGTGGTTCATCATAATAAGGGTGTGGTGGTTCAACACTCTCCATTTTTTCCACTTGTTGCACAACACACTTCAATCCTTGGTTCTCACATGGGTCAAACTTTTGACGGATGGTTGCTTGAAGTCGATCCATTGCTTTTCTTGAGACGATCCTTTGACTCTTGTTCTGCTTGGCTAACATAATTAGGATCATATGGCTCTTGGATTGATGGATATAGACATGGTGTATATAGAGGTGGTGGTTCTTGGGAGTAATTGGGTTGAAATTGGGGTGGCTCTATATATGGTTCATATGGCTCATAAGGTGGTTGGTATGGTGGATAAATGTTAGGATTGTATGAGGGTGTTTGGTAGTAGGTGGCTTGAGAGTATGGTGGTTCAAAGCTATGTTGAGGAGGGGGTCCATAGGCATATGGTGGGGCTGGGGCTTGTTGGTAACTATAAGATGGTCCACGATATCCATTGGATTGATATGCACCTTGGAATGGTTCTTGCTCATAGTAAGTGGGTGGAGGTCGTTGCCAAGAGGGTTGATCAAATCCTTGTGGCTCCTCCCATCTTTGATTGTCCCATCCTTGATGTAAGCTTTCATTGTAATCTCCTCTTCCTACAACATGATTGTAACCAAACTCATAGCCAAAGGGGGTGAGAATTCATAGTATCAAGAGAAAATAAAAATAAAATCTAATAAAGAATAATGAAACTAAACTCCTAAAACTAGAAACAACTAACAAAGAAACGAAAAAGTAAATTTATTCACAATATTCACAATAACCAATAATAAGGCACACATTTGCAATTTCCCCACAACGGCGCCAAAAATTGATGGGGAAAATCGTCGGTAAAGAATTTCACAAAAGTAATCACATTGCAAGTATAGATCTAAACCGACAATTAAACCTCAATCAAATTTAATTTATTTGTCACTTAAGCAAACCCAATAAAATTAACCGAAGTATTAAACATTGAGTCGTCTCTCAAGGAATTGCAGGGAAGTGTAGTTATTATTGGTTATGGGAAAGTATCTTTTTGGGTTTTGAAATAAGGAACAAGTAATGTAAATAGCAAAGAAATAAAATAACAACTAAGAAAAGTCCTAGCAAGGATTGATAATCGGAATTCCTATCCCTATTATCATAGTCACTTGTGATAGTAATTGCCTTTTTGCTCTCACTTAGTTAACCTCTAACAATTGAAGGTAAGTCAAGTGAGAAAATTAACTTGAATTCACAAGTCCTAATCAAAGACTGGAGTTAGTGAATCTTAAGCCAACTAGCTAGCAAGTTTCAATCACCAACCAACAAGAGACTTATGATGATTCAAGAGTCTCCAATTAATCAATTCAAGCTAAGAATATAAAAATCTAACTTAAAACCCTCCCAAGCATTTTATCAAACACTTGGAAGGCACAACATAAAAACATAGAAAATTAACAAGAAATATTAAATCTAAACAACCAATTGCAAACATCAATAATAACAAACGAAGAAAGGAACAATAATCATGAAATACCTCAAATTGCATTAAATAGAAAATTGAATCTAACATGAGAATTCATAAACTAAAATAGCAACATAAAGTAATCAACAAGGGAAATAAATAAACTAGAAAGCTAGAACAATTAAAAGTAGAAGAGAGACTAAATTGAAATAAGATAGAATTCAAAAATTGAAAAGGAATAAAACTAAGATCCTAAAACCTAGAGAGAGGAGAGAGCCTCTCTCTCTAGAAAACTACATCTAAAACCTAAAATTATGTGAATGAAATTTGAATGAATGATTCCCCCACTATGCAGCCTCTATTCTGTATTTTTTCGGGTTTGGAACTGGGCCAAAAGGAGCCCAAAAATCGCCCCCAGCGTCTTTTGTGTAATGTAGCACGTGACGCTCTGTCACGCGTACGTGTCGTCCACGCATACGCGTCGCTTGGCAAAAATCCTTGTCACGCGTACGTGTCGTTCATCTTCTGCGCCAGTCACGCGTACGCGTCGCCCACGCGTACATGTCACTGCCAGCTTCTCAAAACACCATTTTATTTCGTTCCTTCCACTTTTGCATGCTTCCTTTCCATCCTCTAAGCCATTCCTGCCTTATAAACTCTGAAAATACTCATCAAACATATCACGGCATCAAATGGTAATAAGAGGGGATTAAAATTAGCAAATTTAAGGCCAAAGAAGCATGATTTCAATCATAACATAAAATTAGGAAGGAAAATGTAAAACATGCAAATTATATGTATAAGTGTGAGAATAATTGATAGGATCCGCTCAATTCAATACAAAATAAACCGTAAAATAGTGGTTTATCATACCACTAATGTTTAGCTCAAGGAATTTTCTTTTGTAGGTAAAAAAGTTCACAAATGTTCCAGAAACAATTATGTATGATCTAAGGAAAGGAAGTTTAAGAGGGCTAGAGGAAGGAGGAATAGCAAAGGAAATAGAATTTAAGTTGTATTGTTTCTGTATTTTTTTTCAGTTTTTAGTTTTGAAATTCGAACTCGAGATTTATTTTATATTTGAGTATTAGTTTTTTAATGTATAAAACAATTATCGCAAAAATTATATATCACTAATTATTGTTTGATTTATCTTGTACTAGAAATTGTATACTATATTTGTAGGTTTGGTAATAAAAAAGGATTGAAAATTTATATTTTGCAGTGGTGAAGGTAAAAATAAGAAAAAGGATTTTTTTTAAAATTTTATAAGGCTATTGCCACGCTTTTAAAGCGTGGCCGTATCACTGGCTATCGCCACGCTTTAAAAAGTGGAGCCATATTTTTCCCTATTGGCATGCTTTTAAAAGGAACCAAACAAACATTTTGGAACATTTTAAAAGCGTGGCGATATGTGCACTTTTCGGTACGCTTTGTAAGCGCACCTATAGGTTAAGACTTATGGCAACGCTTTTTAAGCGTGGCAAGAGATGAAAGCATGCCAACAAAAAAAGCGTGCCGATAGATCCACAAAAGCGTAGCGATAGAGCAACCGGCACGCTAGCGGATTTTACCCTTTCAAAAGCATGCCATAGCTCAAAAAGTGTGGCGAAAAGCTATTAGCACGCTTTTTTGTACTTTTTGGTACGCTTTTAAAGCGTGGCAAAAAGCTTATTTTCTTGTAGTGGTTAATTCTACAAGTATTTAAATCATATCCAATATTTATTCAACTAGCATCGTAGAGTATTAGGTTTCCGGAATTAAAGTATAATAAATACATTGTCAATTATTATGATAATCGCAAGTCAAAGAAAAATTCTAATATCATATTTATCACAAAAATATCCTATTGATAAATATATGGTAACTAACTATCACCGTTAGAAATTCTCCGAACACACTTAAAGGTTTATTAATTTTGGTTTAAATTTAGTAGTTTGATATGCTTGGTTTTAGTATGCTAGTTCAGTGATCTTAGTTTGAAATTCACCAATTTGGTGAATTTGGTTTGAATCTACTGATTTAGTAAATTTGGTTAGAATTTGCTATTTTATGCTCTTGATTTGAATTTATAGGTAATTGAAAAATTCTGTTGAATTTTGTTTGAATTCATTGGAGTTAATAATTGTAATTAGTTTAATTATGGTATAGATCGAATGTAGATTGTATTATACTTAAAAGTTGAATTAGAATAAATAATTGTTATTTTTTTTATCCTTTTTCTATTTTATTTTTATTTGTTATGAGATAAAATACAAAAAATTTCAGGCATAATTTATTCACCCAACTGAAAATGAATTAAGGAATCAAAATTCTTAAGTAACCCTGACTTAACTCTATTCTTAAAATAAAAAAAACCAGATGTTATAAAATATTAATTAATAACATATATAATTACTGATATGTTTAATTGAATATTGACCAAATATGTTTATAAAAATTTATTAATTTAATCATCTTTCTCAATTATAAAAATCCTATTCCTAATATGACCTAGTGACTAAATTGATAGATTTTCGTAAACATATTTAGTCAACGTCTAATTGATCATATTATGTGTCATGTAAGCTATTAGTTAATATTTCACATTATTAAATCGTTGACGAAAATTGTGAATGAAGTAATTGAAGTACAAATATGATTAATTAGTAATTTTTAAAGGACCAATTTAATTAAAAAAATTTTTACGAACGAATTTAAAAAATACCTTATTTTCAGAGACTAATTTGACTATTAAGTATTAACCTAATTTTGTATCTTATGTTTCTGCAATCAAATGTCTCCACAAGTAATTATTGGCTCCATTTGTTTACATATATGGAATATTGAGATAAGAATATAAAGACAAAAAATTATATTTAATTAACGAATTATAGTTAGAGATATTGTGTTTAAAAATACTAAATTAGTATATTTTATATTCATCTTGACAGAAAAGACACAAAAATATTTTATCATCAAATAAAATATAAAAATACTAATTTTTATATTTTTATATTTTATATCTTATTTTTAATATTTTATTTTATCCTATTTTCAGAACCAAATTCAATATATTGGTACAAAAATCTGATAAGCTCTGTTAGTTTAATTTAATTTTTAAATTTTTTTTGTTAATAATACTAGTATAGGACTATAGGGTGTTTATCAGCTAGCAAGCATCTATCAAGCATGGTTGTGATTTGTTGTTTTAATTAATTAGTAAACTGATTATTATAGTTATACGTACTAATGTATTATTCTCGGGCACAATGTATTATATCCATTGATTCAGTGTGTATAAAATTAGATATCCATGTTTATAGTCTCCTACTCACGACTTTAATATTATCAATAAAAAACACCAACAATCTTGAAAGACGCCTTAAATTAAAATAACAATTTGAGGGAAAAAAGAAAGGTTCAGGCCTAACCCCAAGATTTCTAGCCGTTGACATATTGCTTCCACATCATTGTTCCTTTTCAGTTGCTTTGCATCCCACGTAATCTTTATTTATTTAAACAAGAAACCTTTTTCTTATATTCATTAAAAACTCAAAATTTCAAATTGACAAAACTTTAATACAATGTTGACTATTCTTTTATCTATATAAATTTTAATTGTCGTTTAATCATGCATTATTTAATCTACGAACTTATTCGATTCTCACAATAATCGCTTTGAAAAATTACATATTTGACATTATAGTATAGGATTCAATGATAATATAAGAAAATATGAAAGTCGTTCTGCTATTGTTAATGTCACATCATGATGGATTTGCATAATATATAGACATTCAACTTGAACTATTAGTCATTTGAGTAACCACAAGGGGCATGATTTCATTCACATTTGTTAATTAGTTTAGAACTTTTGGTTACAATTGCTTTATTAATCATCATGAGCTTGAACCTTATGGTTCTATTATTGTTAGTGTCATTGAACATGTTATCATGTGATGAATTGAAGGAAGAAAAGAAAGCTTTATTGGTAATAAGGGATTCTTTAAGTTCTTCTGCCAATTTGCATGAGAATTGGACAGATTCTCCTTGTATAGGAAATCAAAGTAGATGGAAAGGTATCATTTGTTCAAATTGGCATGTTGTTCAAATAATCCTTGAAGATTTCAATCTTAGGGGTTCATTGCCTTCTACCTGTTTGCAAAAAGTACCTTTCTTGAAACACCTTAACTTGGGAAACAATTCAGTTCTTGGTTTGCTTCCTAATCTCACAAACTTGGTATTTTTGGAACAAGTTTTGCTTTCATATAATCATTTCTCAGGTCCAATCCCTTTGGAATATGCTCATGGATTGCCTAACCTGAAAGTGTTGGAGCTGCAAGAGAATTACTTGGATGGTCAAATTCCATCCTTTGATCAACCAGCACTGACGAGTTTCAATGTATCGTATAATCATCTTTGGGGGACAATTCCTGAAACTTCGGCCCTGCAGAGGTTCTCTGATAGCTCCTTTGATAATAATTCTGATCTATGTGGGAAGTCATTGGATAAGTTGTGTCCTTCTTCACCTCCTGCTGGCCCATCTTCTGCGCCATATCCTTCTGTTATTCCTCAAGGCTCTGCAGCAGCAAAACACGAGCATATCGACCAAGTCAGAGTGATCGTTTTGATTGTTGCTTCAGGAGCAATTTTGCTTCTTGTGATAATATCTATTTTCTTGGTTTACAATAAAGGAGTGCCTGAAAAAGAAGCAAGAAATGGTGCATCAGGTAATATATTACTAAAAATGTCAAAAAGACTATCCATAAAGAATTGTTATAAAGGAGAGAGATGGTTGTGCATTGAGGGAGTTTTAACAAAGAATAATTTCCAGTGTGCTTACTGTTTGGTTTATGGGGCGCATGGTAGAGAGGCTAAGCGGGTGGTATGGGAGGAGTGGACCTACCCCTTTCTGATAGAAAATTCACTTGGTTCAGAGGTCAATCTTGTAGCAGAATTGACAGGGTGCTGGTTAATATAGAATGGGTGGAGGAGTTCCCTGATATTAGGCTGAAAGGTGGTCCAAGGGGATTATCCGATCACTGCCCGTTGATTGTGGATGATATAAGAGGGAGAGGGGGGTCTAGACCATTCAGGAGTTTGGATTCTTGGTTTACCCATGAGGGTTTTCTGAGGACGGTTAAAAATGAATGGCGGACATTGGGCGAAGGACCTTTCCTTGGTAAACTGAAGGCTTTGACGCTTCCGTTGAGGCAATGGCATAAGGCACACTTTACTGATATGGAAAACAACATCACAAAGTTTGAGGATGAGATCAGGAAGTTGGATGAGAAGGTTAGTGAGGGAGTTTATGATGGTACAACAGAGGTTAGAAGAAAGGCACTGGTGAGATTTTGTGAAAAATGGTACATTAGGAAAGAAATCCATTGGAAGCAGATGTCTTGGTCTAAACATGCGAGGGACATGGATAGAAATACTCGATACTTCCATAACATTGCAGCGGCTAGAAGGCGGAATAACAGGATTGATGCTCTGATGATCCAGGGACGGCTGGTGCGGAATCAGGCAAGAATTAAGCATGCAATAAGGGGATTCTACAAGGAACTGTACCGGCAGGAGTATGTCCCAAGGATTGGTGTTCGGGAGGGGTTGTTACCGCAAATTGATACAGAGGAGTCAGAAGCCTTAGAGGTGTTACCGTCTACTGAGGAAATTAAGGAGGCAGTCTGGGATTGTGAATCATCGAAGGCCCCAGGTAGTGATGGTTATAATATGAATTTCATTAAGAAATGTTGGGAAGAGATTGGGCAGGAGTTTACAGCGGCGGTGATGGATTTCTTTCAAAGGGAAACGTTACCATTAGATGTGAATATAACATGGGTGACGCTGGCTCCAAAGTTCTTGGGTGCTAAGGAAATTAAGGACTTTAGGCCAATTAGTTTGGTGGGATGTGTGTATAAGGTGATATCGAAGGTGCTGGTGAGAAGAATGAGGTCAGTTATGCCAGGATTGGTGGGTGAGACTCAGACTGCATTTGTGAAAGGTAGAAAAATTCATGATGGTGCTCTCATAGCATGTGAGACAGTTCATTGGCTCAAGGCAAGGAGAAGGAAAGCGGCAATTATCAAGCTTGATTTTCATAAAGCATATGATAGAGTCAGATGGAGCTTTGTGGATATAGTACTTCAGAAAATGGGATTTGGACAGCGTTGGAGGAATTGGGTGAAGGAGTGTGTTAGCACGGCCACTATGTCTGTGCTGGTGAATGGGTCACCAACCAAGCCGTTCAACATGGAAAGAGGACTCAGACAAGGGGATCCACTATCTCCGTTTCTGTTTGTTTTGGTGGTCGACGTGCTGAATCGGATGGTGGGAGAAGCGGTCAGGAATGGGCGTATTGAACCACTGCTAGTAGGAGGTGAGCAGATCGGATTGTCGCACTTACAATTTGCAGATGATACGATTCTGTTTTGCCCCCCGATGACAGAGACAATAGTCAACTATAGGAGACTGTTGCGGTGTTTTGAGTTGATGTCGGGACTAAGCATTAATTTTGAGAAGTCAAGTTTGATATCGGTGAATTGTGAGCAGGATTGGGTAGACAATGCCTGTAGTTTGCTAGGGTGCAAGCAAGCGGTTTTACCTACTAGGTACCTCGGGATTTCTTTGGGTGCGAATCCGCGTATGGTGAAGACCTGGAAACCAATAATTGATAAGGTGGAAGAGAAACTTAGCCTCTGGAAAGCTAAGGTTCTAACCAAAGCGGGCAAGCTTGTTCTGATAAGATCAGTTCTAAATAGCCTACCTATCTACTACCTCAGTCTATACAAGATGCCAAAGGCGGTTGCGAATAAGCTGATTGCTTTGCAAAGGCGATTAAGCAGGCGGTTCTACCTGTAAGGTATCTTGGGATTTCTTTGGGTGCGAATCCTCGGTTGGTGAAGACTTGGAAACCGGTCATTGATAAGGTGGAAGAGAAACTCAGCCTCTGGAAAGCAAAGGTTCTAACCAAAGCAGGTAAGCTTGTGCTTATCAGATCAGTTTTGAATAGTCTCCCTATCTACTACCTTAGTTTATACAAGATGCCAAAGGCAGTTGCGGATAAGCTGATTGCATTGCAAAGAAGATTTATGTGGTGTAAGGGGGATGGTAACGACGGTATTCCGCTAGTTAAGTGGGAGTTGGTTCAGGCACCAAGAAAGGCTAGGGGTTTGGGGGTTGGAGATGCGGTGCTCCGGAATACAGCGCTCTTATTTAAGTGGTGGTGGAGATTTTCTAAAGAGGAGTGTCCCTTATGGAAGAGGATTGTATGCTCGTGCAATAACCTGAATCCTAATATAATGCTAGTAAGCCAGCAGCTACCAGATAAAGGAGGACCCTGGAAAGACATATGTAAACTTAATATAAAAGAGTAGAGGATAAAAGACAAGATGCTTACTGGCCTGGCGATGGAGATAGGGAATGGGAGGAGTACACTATTTTGGGAAGATAACTGGCTGCAAGGTGGCCCCTTGAAGGGAGCGTTTCCAAGATTATATTCTGTTTCGAATCAGTAGGGATCGCTAATAGGAGATTGTGGTTTTTGGGATGGGCTTGAGTGGATATGAAATTTTCAGTGGCGAAGAGAGTTGTTCCAATGGGAGCTGGAACTGGTCCATCAAATTCATGAGCGGCTAAGGCTGGTGAAGCTGGTAGATGGTAAAGATGACAATTTGGTTTGGAAGTTTGATCGTAAAGGAGTCTTTTCTACCAAGTCTGTTGTGCAGGTTCTACAATCGGAGACGCTGTCGGAGGAGATAACGAGTTACAGTTACACAAGTTCAGTGTGGAGAGGGATGGTACCGCCAAGGATTGAGCTGTTTGGGTGGTTTGTACTCATTGGTAGAGTGAATACCAAGGAGAGATTGAGTAGACTAGGCGTTATTAGACTCAGTGATACTCTCTGTGTGCTATGTAAAAAGGAAATAGAGTCGGTGGAGCATTTGTTTCTCCTCTGTGAGTACACATGGCAGGTGTGGTGCAGGTGGTTAAGTTCTTTTGGGGAGGTTTGGTCTATGCCTGGGACCATAAGGGAACTATTTGAGAGGTGGACTGGTAGGCATAAGCGGAAACAAGAGCAGAAGAAGTGGTTGCCGGGGTTCTTTGCAGTTATTTGGAACGTTTGGATGGAACGCAATGCTAGGATTTTTCAGAATCAGGAAACAGGTGTGGACTTTGTAACAAGAAAGACATTGCTGAGCTACAACAAATGGACTGAGAGGGAAGCTGTTGGTGGTTGATGGTGGTTCCGAAAGCTATAGGAATTTATGTTTTACATGATGTTCTTATTGTTTATTTTGTTGCTCCACATTAGTGTGTTGAGCTTATTTTGATTCAAAAAAAAAAAAAAGAATGGAAGGAATACCTATTATTCTTTTATGAATGATTTACTGGAAAATATGTCTCATACTGGTTGAGGATTATTCAGAAAAAAAGTAATTAACTTTGCATTTTTTCTCAAACAGGGTATACTTTTGGAGCTTGGGCAAGAAACATAGTTTCTGAAAATGAAGATTATGAAAGATTAGGCAGAATGGAATATTTCAGCAAGGAATTGGCAGCTTTTGACATAGATGATTTATTAAGGGCATCAGCAGAAATGCTAGGGAAAGGTAATTTAGGCATTACATACAAAGCTACCCTTGAAACTGGCATTGTTCTTGCGGTAAAGAGACTTAGTCACATGAATGAGTTAAGCAGAAAGGAATTTACAAAGCAGATGCAAGTTCTTGGGGAGTTGAAACATGAGAATTTGGTAGAAATTATCTCATTTTATCACTCAGAGGAGCAAAAGTTGATCATACATGAGTTTATCTCAAATGGCAGCTTATTTGACCTCCTACATGGTTAGTTTTCATTCTTTCTAGCTCTTCCAAGCAAAGTAAAATATTCTAAAGGTTGAATTATTGGTTGGAGCTCTATAGTTTAAAATTTTATTATCAAGTCCATATTGTTTAAAAATTTTCAAACAGATACTTATCGTTTGAATGTT
>NC_029793.2:92795505-92795981 GCF_000816755.2 Arachis ipaensis
ATTATATTTGGATTTTTTTTATTAAATTAAATAAATATAAAATTTATAAAAATATATAAAGTACAATATAATTATATGAATACACAATTGACCACATTTTGGTTACTGAAAAATTTCGAAAATTAAACACATCTCGCGTAGTGAGACTCCAATCACCGTGAGAAGAGTTAAATGGGTCTGAGATACATGTAAAAATAGGATATGAACTCAGTATCCGAAATATACACAATGTGCGAATTAATGACTTAGTATTCGAGATATGCTCAATTTTTTTTCGGTGCTGTTTGATAGATCATGTAGGTATTATGAGCTTTTTTTTTTTTTGTCGTGAGATATGATGAGCTTGATCATGGTGTTACAGCGGTTGGTTATGGTACACCACTGAAAGGAGTAAGGGAGGGTACATAAGGATGAGGAAAAAAAAAAAGCCTATATGCTGGTATTGGATTATGTGGAATCGCCACGATGCTTCTTAT
>NC_029793.2:92796976-92799271 GCF_000816755.2 Arachis ipaensis
ATAGATAGTATCTATGATTATTTTAAAAGAGTACTATATTTAATAAAATTGTTATCTTCTAAATATTATTGTGTGATATTATTAGATTAATTTTATATTGTATAGATACTATTTTATCATACAACATAGAAGATGGCGTTATTAGATTAAATATGCGCGTAGAGTGTAGCCCATTTATTTTTATACATGACTTAATTTAATAAGGCCATTTTTTTAAAATTAACTTTGGAGGAGGACTCGTATAAATAACTAGTACAACAATATAAGTATATTTGTTTTTATTGAATTAAATTAAATGATTAATTTAAATTAGAATCATTTAAATTTTAAATGAAATATATTTATAATTTTAAAATTTAAAATTATTTGAATTAAAATAGATGATCATATCTCGAGTACTTACGCATTATACATATTTCAAGTACTGAGCCTATATTTTATTTTTACATGTATCTCAGGTTCTGACATCTTATTTAACTTTTTTTTCTCAGTAACCCAAGATGTGGCCAATTATATATTTATGTAATTATGTACTATTTTATCTATTTTGGTAAATTTTATATTTATTTAATTTAAATATAATAAAAAACCCAATTATATCCCTATACTTTAAAATTGTTTTTCTACCAAAGTGCATCTAATTATAAGGGTAGGGATATAGAAGGACGGGATGCAAAATGTTATACGATATGAGGATGTGATTGGAAACTTTTAAATTATAGGGAACTAAATAAATATTTCCACACAATATAAATTTCGGTACGAGTCTTAAAGTACAGAGACCTAATCCAAAATTGAATGAGATTATAGGAACCTCCAAATGATTGAACCCATTCTAAAATCTAATGATGCTAGAGAACAGAGGAGTTGGCAGAAAACCTCTTGATTGGAATGCAAGGCTAACTATCATCAAAGACATAGCAAAAGGTGTTGATTTCCTTCATCATTCCTTGGCATCTCACAAGGTCCCCCATGGCAACCTCAAATCATCCAATGTCCTAATTCATCATCATGATAACCAAGGTAACCACCATGCGAAGCTCGCTAATTTCGGCTTCTTGACTTTACTTCCTAACAAGAAATCAGCAGAGAAACTGGCCATAAGCAAGTCACCAGAATTTGTTCAAGGGAGGAAGCTAACACATAAGACTGATGTGTATTGCTTTGGAATAATTGTGCTTGAGGTCATAACTGGGAAAATTCCTGGTGAAATGTTGGGGGGAATGGGAATGGAAGAAGAAGAAGAAGAAAAAATAAGTGATCTTTCAGATTGGGTGAGAATGGTGGTCAACAATGATTGGTCAACAGATATTCTTGATATTGAGATGATAGCTGCGAAAGAAGGACATGATTCAATGTTGAAGCTAACACAGATAGCTCTTGAGTGCACTGATGATAAGCCTGAGAAGAGGCCTAAGATTAGTGAAGTTTTGAGGAGAATGGAAGAGATTGAGAAAACGAAAAATGGGAATTTGATTAGCTGAAAAACGGAGTTTGATTAACTTGGTTGAACTTTCCTTATCCAAAGAAAAAGAAAAGTTTAACAAATGAGTATTAGTAATTTCCACTTACAAAATCCTTAATATATTGTAAAGGTGAAGAATCTGTTCCAATTAGCTCAGCATACTTTCTTCAATGTACTTATATGGAAAACTTTTGTAGTTAAAATTATTTGGATCTCCTTTTTAATTATTATACTCATTTTATATTTCTCCTTTCATGTGATCTTTGTTAAGAAAATATTTATAAATTGATGTTGTGCTGATATACACATCTATTATAGTTTTAAATATTTTTAATTACTTTAAGATAAGTGACTAAATAACTGACATTAAAGTATAACTATTTTATTCTTCTGCTTAAGCAATCAAAGACGAAAAATAAAAATAAAAAATAATCACATTTTCAAACTGCATATGAAACAATCAGCATATCATCCACGTTACTGATGAAAGATTGGATTTATTATTTTATCCTTAGGTTAATTCCTTTTTTATATGTAAAATGAGTAATTAATAATGATTTTTGAAGAAAAACAAAATTTGTATACCAAAATAGTCTTTCATATAAAAAGCAATCATAATGTATTCTGAAATAGAGAATTTCTTTTCTAGTGATGTTATGACACATACGTTTTTGTAATCAAATTAATTAAGTTGGTATAAATTTGACAAAAAAATATGTGTGTATGCGTCACACATTTCTCTTTTTCTGCGTTTTTTTTAATACAGATTTATTGAAAAGTACAAAAACTTATTAATATAACATATAAATTTTTACATATAATTTTTGGAC
>NC_029793.2:92799529-92800455 GCF_000816755.2 Arachis ipaensis
TTTTGCTTTTGCTACATATAAAAGAGAAGTAGATGAAAAAAATGAAGAAAATGAGATGATGATAATAAAAGAAAATAAAAAAAAAAAATAAATAAAAGAAGAAAAAAAAAGCGGCAATAACAACAATAAAAAAACTCGGTGTGATTTGGTTAAAAAATCACTTCACTACATAATTTTATTTGTTTTTTCATTGCTTATCATTATACCAATAAGAATATATTGTTTCGGTAAACAATTATTCTTCACATACAAGCCATTTTTCGATATAAGTTCATACAAGTTATTTGTATTCACGTGTGCAAATTCTTTTTCGTGTCGCTGCTGCACGTTCTTCTTCTCTTTCGTTATCGTCGTCACCAACACTATCACCTCCTCCTCTTCCTCATTTTTTTCATTGTAATATCTTCTCCTCCTTCTTTTTCCTCCTTCTCCTCCATCATCTTCATCATCATGATCATCATCGTTATAGTCATCGTCGTCGTCTTTTTTTTCTTATATGTATCATCGTTATCGTTATCGTAGAATTTTTGCCATATTGATGATGTTGCCTGATTCAAAATTAAAGAAAATATTTTTGTGCATTTGTAGCAAAATTTCGATGTAAAAGTTCTGAATCTGAATTGTTATTGTGATGAATCTGTTCCATTCTCGTTTCAATATTTTTTGGAAAACTTGCGGTATATTTTGAAAATATTGCGGTGTATTTTGGAAATATTTTGATGTATTTTATTCTGATAAATTCTACATAATTCAAAACTCTTTCTCTTCCTCCTCCTCATCTTCTGCTGCTGCTTCTTCTTCTTTTTTATTAGGGTTAAGTACGATTTTGGTCCCTAAGGTAGGGGTTGAAATTTTTTTTTGTCCCCAACTTTTTTTTACTTACAAAATTGTCCCTAAGGTTTAACTTAGTTTTAAAATCGTTATTT
>NC_029793.2:92800512-92807046 GCF_000816755.2 Arachis ipaensis
TGGGGGGAGGGGGGTTGGTTCAGGGAAGAAGAGGGGGAAGGGAAGGTAGGGAAACGAAGGGGAAGTGTAACGACCCAACTCCCAGTATGCCATGGTCATACAAGAAGCTAAGTGTTACCAACTTGTTCTTCCTAATTATTAACTATTACTTAATATATAAGCCTGTTCCCTGTTAGAACGTTGCCAATTTTACGAGTAACGTTTTTTTTTATTCACTGCGGATGATAATATAAAATAAACAAGCATACATTGAGAGCAATAAAAGCAAGTGTAGAGAAATATAGAAATATAGCAGATAATACACATCATGTACACTATAACAAAACATGTAGCATTTACAAAAGATCAAGTTAGTTTACCTCCTCGTCATCCTACGTAGCTAATATATACACGACACTCCCAGGGCCTGGCCCATATAAAAAGCCGCTAAACTGGCACCCAGGCTAGCCTAACCACTATATAGCTCCTAGCTCTCGGGTGTACTAACACAAGTGAGAGACTAACTATCAGATAATGTCAGACTAGAGTGTCATCAAAAGAATGCCCCTACGGCTGTCAAGCTATATCTACATGTGGTCGTTTGGAGAATCGTCGTGAGGCTCGTTCATCTCCTCATCCTGCTCTATCTCTATCTCAGGATCCTCCTCCTCCTCATTATCCGCAGCTACAACTATACCCTCAGATCTGCCAGAAACACTGCTGTCACTATGTACAAAATCATTCGCGAGCACAGGTCTGTTTGCGTATATAGGAGCTATCCCACCGTCTGGTAGTGCCGGCTCATCAGGCTGTGGAAAGTCGGGGATCGGCTCAGGGAAAAGTCCCACTTTGGTAGAATCACAGGTACATAGTCACCAGCTAACTCGGGCTCATCAGGTATGATAGGCTCAGGTGCCGCCTCATTCAAGGGTTGAGCTGGTATAGGGTGTCTGGTACTATCGAGAAAAGGATGCCCAGGTGCGTCAGGGTGTAACCAGGATAAGGGAAAGTCGTAAGGAGCATCGGGGTCAAAATGCGGGCTAGACAGAGGAAGTTTAGGTAACGCATATCGTCTAATACGAGGCTCCAAATCCATAATGAAGTAAATGTGATGTACCGGATCCTCGTAGACGTAAGGGTCCTCGAACTCATAGAAGATCACGCCCGTCTCCGTCTGAGGGGGAGGAAGGGAGAGAAGGGGTAAGAACTGGGGAGTTCTTAGTAGGGTCGGGGTTGTTAGTTACATTTATTTATTCGTTTTTTGATTAGCATATGGATAATAGAATACAGTAAAGTAGTAAACAGAAGTTAAAAATAGATAGAAAAATAAAGAACAGAACATAAGCAGAAGAATACAAGAAGGTAAAGCACAGACATAGCACCCGAGCAAACAAACATAAAGAAATAGATCACATACAAGTAGGAATGCAACAGAGAATGATGCACAGACAAGAATGATGCATGTCTAGTCCTAGTACAGGCCATGAGCTCATGTGTCGGTTAGCTGCCCGCAATCCCGACATTTATCCGGTCACGAGTAATCCCGATTTCCCAGATACGATCGGAGCAGCAACTGTAACATCCCTTCCAGCAAAATAGAAGCTCTTGGGTTGCTTTAAGCAACAGATAATAAACATTATCTCTTGGGTTGCATTAAGCAACGAATAAGCAAACAATATCTCTTTATTGTATTACTCATCTCTTTTATCTCTTTGCTCTGTTCTAGTTTTTCTTTTCTCTGTATCCCTTTACTCTGCTCTGGTTACTCTGTTCTCTATAACTCTTTGCTTTTCTCTGATTACTCTTTTCTCTGTATCTATAGTACTCTTTTTCTCTTTATCTCTTTACTTTACTCTGTTCTCTGTGTTTCTTTATTCTGTTCTGATTTCTCTGCTTAACGTATTTATGTAAAGCTTATGTAAATTTCGGTATGAATAGTTAGCCTGTCCCAAGTATAGGTTCATTAAGTCTATACTGAAACAGTTTAACTTTTCATATAATACCTAACCCTAGTCGCAACTCAAGTACTAACTAAGTTGCCCTAGTTCGTTCACTAGTCTCTGTCTGTTTTTCTGTCATTAAAACTTTACAGACTTTTTCTTTGATTTTCATCTTTTCTTTATCTTTTTATCTTTCTTTTATCTTTGCCTCACTAATATGTTCTTACCACTCCCTAAGTGTTTTATGAAGGTAATTATGAGATTCTGTGCTTAAAGTTGTCTTTCTAAAACTTTTACAGAAAACTGCCTTTTTTGCATTATTTTATTATTTTTATTATTTTATCATTAATTTTCAAAAATTAACTTACCTTTTACTTTTAACCTTTAAAATTTACTTTTTACCACCCGTAACTTTTAATATTTCTACTTTTACCACCCTAACTTTCAGAAATTACTAAATAACTCCTTAAACACCAAAATTTTTACTTCCTTGCCCTTTTAAGGATCTAAAGCCTGTTCTTTATTGTTCTTCATCACACTCAAAGTGTTCTTCATGTTCTTCATAAATTCTTCAAATTCTTTCTCTGCTTTTACCCGTTTTTCAGTCTTTTCAGCAACCGATTTTTACTATAATTCATAATAAATTAGCAGCCACTAAAACCCCATCTTTTCTACATAATTTCAACATAAATTGAACCTCAATTTAAGCCTAGAGTTTTGTTTTTCCAGCTGCCCCAAGAACATGAACTTTATGGCTTAAATTTCATCAAATTTCATCAAAATTTCACCAAATTTTCACCAAGAATCAATCATATATGCAACTAATTTTTAGCACAGCCAAATAATACAACATTCACACATCTCAAACAAAAATAATCAAGATTAATTTCGTGACACCCTACCTGGTTTTGCTGCTCCTAATTCAGTTAGATTTTCAGGTGGTCTTTAAGCACTTTTTCCTCCTAAATCACATCAAGAACAACTTTAAATCCAAAAACCCTCAACTAACCAAATCTCACTCAGCATGTTAGGAAGTGATTTCTAACCTTAGACTTGCTGGAAAGTCACATTTCTTGGCCCTCAAGTCAAGTTAAGAATGATTCCTAAGGAAGAACATCAAGAAAACACATGTTTAAGCATGTTTCCTTGAAACCGAATCAAAAGAGAGATGGTGCAGCTAACTCACCTTGATTCCAGCCTTGATAAGTCATATGATCATGTAGAGATAGAAGAAAGGATCATTTTGGTCAGATTGAAATTTTGATTTGAGTTTTAGTTCAGCAGAAATCAAGCTTTGAAGATTTGGAACTAAGAACTTTTCTCTCTTTTTCTCTCTTCCTATTTTTGGCCACAAAGTGAAAATGAGCCAGCATTGGGGGTTTTGGGGGTGTAGGGTGAGTTGTGATTGGTTGGCTTGGAGGTGAATTAAAATAATATTAAAATATCTCAGTGTATAACTACTAAAACTAGATGTATCGGAACACTTGTAAAAACATCTCTAAAAATTATTTTCTGAGCTACTAGCATAAATGACACTAGTAACATATTTATTATGAGAGTAAAACATGTATAATGAGGCCTTAGCATTGCTAAAGTCATCAGAGAGTGTTGGTGCTAAGCTGCACCAGTAAACTGTGAACCCGATTAAACCGATTTTCTGTTTTTAACTAAAACTGACCAGATAACCTTATAATATTATTCAAGAAGCTTCTAATACTAATATAATGATAATATAATCCTATTATATCTCTTCTCTCATAAATCGAGTCCGGTTTGTCAAACTAAGACTATTTATGAAAAACCGAATCAAAACTCCTAACCGATATGGTTCAAAAACTATGTCCTTCGTGACTGCGTTATCGAGCTTGCCTCGGAAAAGGTTCTAGCTTAAAGATGACATAATAAAAATGAGGATTGAGATACTTGATGATATATCAAAGGTTTTCCCCTTATTGATCTTCCAGAGAAATCCGTACTTTCAGAAAAGATTTCGCGTTCTCGAAAACCGGGGTTGTTACAGGAAGGGCAACCGCTGCTGCTCCTCGCCGCCGCCCCTGCTCCTCGTCGTTCGGTCCTTGCCACTAGATCTCATTGCAAGGTTAGGCATCATGCGCCGTTCGCCGTTTCTGCTTCTCCTCCTTGCTCGGTCGCTGGTCATTGCTACTCTTCACCGGTCGCCGCTCTCCTCGCCGGTCACTCGTCGCTGTGCTTCCTAGGGTTCCAATTCTTCTATTTCTTCTGTTAATTATATTGTTTAATTTTTTTATTTGTGGATTTGTTGATGCTTCTAGTTGCTTCTGCTTCTGTATCTTTTGTTGTTGTTCTTCTTCTGATTCCATTATCCATTGTTGTTATTATTCTTTTATTTCTGGTTGCTTCTGTTGTTGTTATTGTTTTTCTGATTTCATTATCTATTATTATTGTTGTTCTTCTACTTCTGGTTGTTATTGTTTCATTGTTGTTTCTTCTGCTTCAGCTTTAGCTTCTGGTTCAACTTCAGCTGCTGGTTCAGCTTCAGCTTCTGCTTTTGGTTGATTTTAGGGAAGAAGGGGGAAGGGTATTTTTGTCCAAAGAATGATTTTAAAACTAAGTTAAACCTTAGGAATAAATTCAAATGCAAAAAAAGGTTGGGGATTAAAAAACTTTTTACCCCCTACCTTAGAGACCAAAATCATACTTAACTCTTTTCATTATCATCATCATCTTTTTTTTTCTTATACATTTTTTTCTTGTTTTACTCTCTTAATAAGAATAAAAACAAAAAAAATCAAACAAAGAAGAAGAAAAAATACATAATGCTGCAAAATTAATTAGAAGATGATGAACTATATTCATTCAACTAAAAGAAAGAAAGAAATACAAAAAAAGAAGAAAAAAAGCATTAAAGAAAAAGAAGCAATAAAAGATGAGGAGGAGGAAGAGAAAGAGTTTTGAATTATGCAAAACTTATCAGTACAAATTCACTGAAAATTCTTAAACAATACACATAAATGTCTTAGTTTTACACCGAAATTTGCTGCAACTACACAAAAATATTTCTTCTAATGCTGTAATTTTTTCTTCTTTTTTTTTCTTATTTCTTTCTTGCTTTTAGTTGAATGAATATAAGTTCATACTCTTCCAAGTAATTTTGCAGCATTATGTATTTTTTTCTTTATTATATTTTTTTTTGTTTTTATTCTTGTTAAGAGAGTAAAACAAGAAGAAACTTGAGAAGGTAAAATAAGAAGGAAAAGATAAATATATAAAAAAAAGAAGAAGATGATGATGATGGTGATGAGGAAGAGGGAGAAGGAGAGTTTTGAATCATGCTGAACTTATCAGTACACATACACTCTTAAACAACACACATAAATATCTTAGTTTTACACCAAAATTTGCTGCAAATACACAAAAAAATTTTCCTTAATGCAAAACTCCTACATTACATTCAATTCAAACCATTAGCGATGAATATCAATTTTCAGAAACAAAAACATCAGAACCATAAAACTACTAATGAAAATATTAAGTAGAATCGAACCACACCTCAACCACTTGATTGTATTTAAAACAATAATCCACTTCACTTTGGTTCAATTGACAATCTGAAATTGAATAATTCATTATCTTCAACAACGAGATAATTATTCAAAATTAATTTTCAAATCTTGATTTCATCATCTTCCTTTTTTTCTTATTCATCTTTTTCTTCTTGTTTTACATTCTCAAGTTTCTTCTTGTTTTACTCTTTTAACAAGAATAAAAAAAATCAAACAAAGAGGAAGAAGAAACACATAATGATGTAAAATTACTTGGAAGAGGGTGAACCCACATTCATTCAACTAAAAGAAAGAAAGAAATAAAGAAAAAAAGAAGAAGAAAAGATGTATTAAAGAAAAAAATTTTGTGCATTTATAACAAAATTTCTATGTAGGAGTTCTGAATCTGATTGTTATTGTGATGAATATGTTCCACTCTCGTTTCGGTGTATTTTAGAAAATTTGCTGTGTATTTTGAAAATATTTTGATGTATTTTTATTCTAATAAGTTCTTCATAATTCAAAACTCTTTCTCTTCTTTCTCCTCATCTTCTGCTGCTGCTTCTTCTTCATCTTCTTATTTCATATTCTTATAATTCTTCTTGGGAGAAAAAAATCAAACAAAAATAAAAAATACATAATATTGCAAAATCAATAGAAAGAGGAGGAGGACAAAAATGCAGCAATAAAGACAGTATAAAAAGAACGACGATGAGGATGAAACACGCGAAGAAAAAGGAGGAGAAATGCAAAGAAGAAGGAAAAGAAGGAAGAGAAAGAGAAAGAGGAGGAGGAGAAACGTGGGATACAAACGTTGGAGGAGGAACAATGCGATTTCACGCGTATTATATAAGTGAATTTTGTTGAATTAAGGTTAACTTGTATGAACTTATATGTAAAAAATGCTTGTATGTGTAGTAGAATTATTCTATAAATTATTATGATAATTAACTGAGTCATTGAAAACTCATTAATTTGTGCTGATTTGTATTAGCTTCTTTCTCTCTCCAATCATTACTCGAGCAATTCTTGTCTTATATTCTTTCTTTTCAAAAGAAATATAATAAAACTAATTTTTAATAATAATTTTTTAA
>NC_029793.2:92807150-92825190 GCF_000816755.2 Arachis ipaensis
TGTATATCTTAAACATTTTTATGTAAATCGAATCAGTATAACTCAATTTAGCATGTAACATAGTAAATCAAAATAGGACAATTTGATTCACTAGTGCAGGAGCACGAGAAGGATTGGTTCATACTAAAGTAAACCAGGGCAGTTTGAATTATGAAGGATAGTTCTCTAGGGTAAATTGAATCACCCTGATTTGAATTAGTTGCATATTTAACTCACATTAAATTGAAATTGCTTAATTCGATTTAGCTACAGGTGTGTCTTATAAATACAACAAGAACGTTTGCTCTTATTAGAGTGGTACTCACAAAAGCCAGTGATGATAGTCTTTTAGTTCTTGTGCACTACAGAATGGTGATTAAAAAATGCGAGAGGAAATAAAATTTACTGATAAGGATCTTATAAATGTCTTTATCAGACTGTCTACAAGTTTTGCTAAGTTGCAAAATACTATAATACATAAACTGGGAGTCCATGGCATCAAACGAGTGGAGAAATTATTTTATAGAATTTCAATTTCTATTGTGTGAGATGGTGTGAAGTGCGACTCTTTTGTAATAGAGAGTGATGAAGATTTGCAGGTTTTGTTTCACTACCATCGTGACTTTCCCAAGGTGAGAACCCATGAATTGTTGGCGAAACTTGGAGATATGGTCGCTAGTTTAGGAGGATCGATCAGAATCCTTAATCTATAGCAATGGCAGGTGCCTCTAGTTCAAGTCTTGTTGTTGCCTCTACATCTGTGCCTATAGTTGCACCCAAAACAATGTTGGTGGCATATCCATCTTTTGCAATTGATCTAAATTGCATCAATGATAGAGAAATTGGTAATAATTGTTCATTTGGTGAGCTTGTGATTACGATGGCTACTTCTCCTGGGATGATACTGGCTTCAACGAGGGGTGGAGAACTAGATCCCATGAAAGATGTACTGCGGAATAATGATGATGTGAAGCCTGGCATGATAATAAGGATAGCGATAATGGTTTAGGGACGAGTATTCCGATTGGTCAGGGTGGACCATCGGGTTCTGGAACTCAGCAATATCCGTTACACATTTTGACTTTAAACCTGAATGCTATGACACAACAGGGTTTTTCAGATGTAGAATCCAGATTTGAGGGGCAGAGATTCATAGGATACATCAATTTCAATTGAGTTCCAAGTTGGTCAACAATTCCAGAGTAAAGAGGAAGTCGTGTTAAGTGTCCAAACTTATAGTATCCATCGTTGGATTAAGTATAGAATGTTGGAGTTAGATCACAT
Organism: Arachis ipaensis; assembly: GCF_000816755.2. Lineage (NCBI taxonomy): Eukaryota > Viridiplantae > Streptophyta > Magnoliopsida > Fabales > Fabaceae > Arachis > Arachis ipaensis. Next base: position 92,808,414 of record NC_029793.2, read on the forward strand.
TAAGTACTATGAAAAATGTAAAGAATTTGGAAAAGGTTGTAGTTGGTTAATTTGGATCACTCTTTGCCAGCGAATATGGTAGTATCGGGAGGTCATAAGGTATAATAGACTTTATACATGTTTGCCCATAGAGATTTATAGTGATCATAGGAAGATTGTTTACCATGTCATATGTACATTCATCTTTCCTATGGTCAGGGCTGATACAGTTGTGTTGATTGAGATACTGTAAAATGTGAGAGAGGTAATTTATGGTTTCAGAGTGAGTTACAGGAAGGTTTTGTTGGCTAAGTAGAAGACAGTTGCTTAGATTTATTGGGATTGGACAATGAGTTTCCAGATGGGTTCTAGGTGTGCAAAGAACAATGTCGAGTAGTATTGCAGTGCTGAAGATGAGTTTTGTGCAAATTGGAGACCAAGTTGACGAGTCATCAGTTTATTTTCACTAGCTTTTCTGGACATTTTCACCATGCATCGAGGCTTTCAGACATTGCAAGCCACTAGTTAGTATCGATGGGACTCACTTGTACAACAAATATAGGGGTACCTTGATCGTGACGATTGCGCAATATGAGAATTCTAATATCATTCCTATTACTTTCGCACTTGTTGAGGGTGAGAATGCAGAGTCATGGTCATTTTTCCTATCTCATCTTCAGTAGCATGTCACACCTCAACTAGAGATTCTAGTTATAGCGAAAAGACACAATGGAATCAAGGCTACCTTGGAGGCTCTTGATTGTGAATGGCTCCCACCTAGTGCTTATCGTGCATTTTGTATCTGGCATGTTGTAACAAATTTTGCTTTGAGTTTTAAGGGAAAGGATGCAAGAAGGTTTCTCATGAAACACTGCTTATGGTAAGATTGAGGTTGATTTTGACTATTGGTTTGGCATTCTTCGAAGTGAAGATCCGACCATGCGTAAATGGGCTAACAAGATGGAGTATGAGAAGCGGACCTAGCATCGGGACAATGGTCGTAGATTCAGGCACATAACCACTAATATCCTGAGTAGTGTGTTAACTCTCTCCTGAAAGCACTACAAGAAAAAGTAATATTTGTAACAAAAAAAATTGTTACAAAAAATCGAAATTTTGAAACAAAAGGATTTTGTAACAAAAAAGGGGCCATTGCAGTATTTCCCGTTACAAAAAGTTTTTGTAACAAAAAATGGAGCTATTACAATTCAAAGTGATATTTTGTAACAAATTTTTCTGATACAAAAAACCAGAAGTCGTTACAAAAGTGATAACAAATTTTGATCTTCAAAATATTTTTAATGACAATCTAATTTTTCTATCATAAAATTTTGTTACAAAATGTAACTTGATTTTGTAACATTTTGTTTTAGTTACAAAAATAGAAAGTTTATTTTAAAATATTTAATTAAATAATTGATATATCAATTAATTTTCTAATTCCACTAACTCAACATTTATATGATATATAATCATATAGATAATTAAAATATCTTACATGTCATTAAGATTCTTTTATAATAAAATAAGTTCTACAAGTTTAACTAAACACAACTTTTTCCTAACATAAAATTGTATCATATCGAATTTATAATTCTTGACTCTTCTGTCATATTTTGTCAATATAAAGTCTAGCATGTTGTCATCAATTTTGTACCCCTGCAAATATAAACAATGAAAACCAAAATTAAAAAATAATACATAACACTATCTTCATCCGAGTAAAAATTAAGTTAGAACTTACAAGTTAAAATTAACTAATTCTTTAAGAATCTATTCTCAAAGTTAAAAACTAGCCAATCAAGAATGCAAATTATCAAGAATTAACAATTCAATATATAAACTTGGACTAATTAATCACAATTCAATCACAACTTAGTGAACAAAGTCATTAAATTTATATAAGTATCAATTGTCAAACAATCACTACAAAACACAATTTTCACCAAAATTTTCATAACAAATATACTTGACTTTTTTTTTTATGCTTTTACATTCATAAAGTTTCATAATAAAATTTATGTCAAAACACAAGATAAAAATATAGAGAAATATCTCAACAGAGTTTCAATCATTATCATATGTGTCATCTATGCTAAACCAAATTTAACTTGCATTTTGTATTATTAAAACATATATTAAGTAAGCACCTAAATCCAAGTTATTATATGATTGTTCACCAACATATTGGACCATATATACTAAAATTTTCTTAATTTATTATACATAAACTTTTGTTACCCTAAACATAATAAATCATAAATAACTTATTATGTTAATTTTAAAAAATTTGAAGTCTTATATTTAATATGTTGAAACAAAATTTTTCATTAATTACAAAAAATATTTGAATTTTGTGACAAATAAATAACTTGTTACAAAAATATTGTATTTTGTGACAAATTAATTTTTTGTTACAAAATATTTAAAGCTTTTGAAACAAATAGATATTTTGTTACAAAATATTATAACATTTTGCAACAAAACAACAATTCGACACGAAAGCCAACATAATTTGTAACAAAAGAAATCACGTTGTTACAAAATATTGAAATGTTTTGTAACAAATTTTTCTATTGTTACAAAATATTCTTATTTTGTAACAATTATTGTTACGAAAAAATCATAATTTGTAACAATTTTAAATTTGATACAAATTTTTTGTTACAAATGCTCCATTTTCTTGTAGTGAAGGCATAAAGAACCTTTTAATATATTTCTTAGTGAAGTCCACATATGGGAAGTTGGTTGAGCTCTTTGTTCAGAAGGGAAGAGAGGTTGAGACATAGTTAAGGATAAGATAGCAGTTTAGTCAAGCTCTGATGAAAGCAATAGAGGCTAACTTGAACGCCTCGAGGTGTTTCATGGTGACTCTGTACGATAGGGATAACTCTGAGCTTAACATGGTGAAGATGACTGGTGCGTAAAAATTGAACTCGCACAACTTCACCCGCAAGTGCACTGGGTCGTCCAAGTAATACCTCAAGTGAGTGAGGATCGATCCCACGAGGATTGTTGGATTGAGCAAGCAATAGTTATCTTGCAGAACTTAGTCAGACAAATCAAAAAGAGAGTTGTTGTTGTTGAATGCGCATAAACAAGGAAATAAAGAAAAATAGTAAAGAATGGATGTAGAAATAACGAGAAATTAGTTAAGGCATCGAGGATGCTTTATCTTTCCGGATTAATACTTCTTACCGACTACTTTAACAATGAATGATTCATTCTATGGCAAAGTTGTAAGTGCTTAACGCCATTGATCATGGTCAATTAATCGTCTCTAATACATATCAAACGCCATTGATTGTGGTCATTTAATATGAACGAGGGTGAAGCTCACATAATTCATTCTCCCTTGATCCTACCCAAAACACCACAAACAAGGTCAAATCTACCGGATCGGAGAATAAAGCTCAATGTTCTAGCTTTAGCGCCACAGAAACCTCATTACCCATGACTAACAAGACTATATGTCACTTATCCCAATTAGCCCAGATGAATTATTGGTCTAGGTGATGCATTCTCAAGCTTATAGCTCAATACTATCCGGGTCAGCACTTGCAAGAACTCATGTAGAATAAGGGGTTATACTCTCGTTCCACTCCAGATTCTTTAGATGAAGAATTACAATACATCATAGAATGGCATCAAACATATATTAAAATAGATAAGTAATCATATTAATCCATAGGAATAAGCAGAGCCCCTAAACTTAACCTAGGAGGTTTAGTTGCTCATAATTTACAGAGAAAATAGAGAAGATCTGTCTAGTGTTTCGTAAAATTCATACTTAATCCTAAGTGATCTCCCCTTTAAATAGTAAATACTAACCCTAAGAAATGTTAAATTTAAATTAAAAAGTACAAAGATAAGAATACATAAGCTAAGGAGTGCTAAAATACACTTTGGTCCCACTTTGGTTGAGTGCTTCGTCCAAGCCTGGCGTTCAACTTGGAGAATGGGCATTGAACGCCAGGTTGGGGGTGAATATGCTGCTGCCTTTCTCTGTTGGTGGCATTGAACGTCAGCTATGGGCGTTCAACGCTGGGCCTGGTCCTTCTTGGGCGTTGAACTCTAGATGTGGACGATCAACGCCAGTTATAGTTAGTGATCTGGAAAAGAAGTATAAACTATCATATATTGTTGGAAAGGTATAAAAGTTAGCTTTCCAATGTCGTTAAGAACGCATTAATTGGACCTCTATAGCTCAAGATATGCTTGTTGGAATGCACAGAGGTTAGGATTTGACAGCATCTGCTATCCTTTCTTCATCTCTGAACAGGACTTTGCCAACTTTGGCCAAAAATGCCCAAAAATCACCTAAAATTATAGGAAAAATACAAAAACTCAAAGTAGCATCCAAAAGGTGAATTTTGCACTAAAACACACTAAAACATAATAAGAATTAATAAAATCTAACTAAAAACAATATGAAAATGCTATGAAAAAGCGTATAAGATATCCACTTATCACAACACCAAACTTAAACTGTTGCTTGTCCTCAAGCAAAAAAAAAACAAGATAGGACTAAAAGAAGAGAAAAATACATGAGGTCTCAGAGTTGTCAATGAAGCTCAGTTCCAATTATTGAATGGGGCTATAAGTTCTTTATTTCTGAACAGCTTTGGCATCTCACTTTACTTTAAAGCTCTGAAATATTGGCATCCTTTGGAACTTAGAATCTGGATGATATTATTGATTCTCCTCTTTTTGTTTTTCTTGATTCTTGAACACAAATTCTTTTTGGTGCTTTGCACCTTTGAGCCTAGCCGTGACTCTAAGTGTTTTGTTTTCAAGTATTACCACCGGATAAATAAACGTCACAAGCACTTAACTGGGGAACCCTTTGGATTCGAATTTAGCTTTGCTTAAATTCCCAGACAGTGGTGCTCAAAGTTCTTAAGCGTACTCTTTTAGCTTTGGATCACAACTTTTAATGCTCAGTCTCAAGCTTTTTACTTGACACCTTCACACCATAAGCATATAGTTAAGGATAGCAACTCATTTGAGCTTTTTAGGCCAATTTTGACCTCCTAACCATTGATGCTCAAAGCCTTGGATCTTTGCTTTTTCAAATTTTTCTTTTTCTCTTTTTATTTTATTTTCTTTTTCTTTTTGCTGTTTCTTTTGCTTCAAGAATCAATATTTTTTATTTTCCAGAGAATCCAAAATACATCTCTAAATTCACCATTCTTTCAAGACCCAATATGCTCAACTCCAATATCAATTATGCACAGTTTATTCATACATTCAGAAAATAAAGGTAAGGCCACCACATCTTAAATAATTAGAGTAACTCATGATATAACTCGAAATCTTATGTACCTTTACTGCTTCTTTTTTCAATAATTTTTTTTCTTTTAAGCTTGATGAGGAATACATAAGATATCTTATAACAAAACAAAGAAAAAAAAATACTAGAAAGGAACAAAATATTGAATGTGATCATGCACTAGAATAGAAAACAGGTAAAAATAAAGTACAAGGAAAGTAGATAAGATAAGCGAAAAGGGAGAATGAAACGTGACCACCTCAGTGATGGTGGCTACTGCTCCCTCGGGTGAATTCTCTGGAGCGTTTGAGCTCTTTAATGTCTCGCCCCTGTCTCAGCTGCTCCTCCTTTATGATTCTCTGATCCTCCCTTATCTGATGGAGGATGACAGAATGATCTTGATGCTCTATCCTCAGCTGATCCACAGATGAAGTCAGCTCCTCTAGAGATGTGTTCCGTTGGTCCTAATAGTAACGAGGAGGAAAGTGCATTTTCTGAGGCATCTCCGGGATCTCCGGTGGAGGCGGCTGAATAGGCTCGTGCTGTGGTCCGTGTGCAAGCTCCCTGACATGCTCCATCCTCTTTTTTGGGATGGGTTTGTCCATCTCAATGAGGGTGTCTCCTCCTATGCGAACTCTAGCTGAGTTGCACAGGCGATAGATAAGGTGGGGAAATGCTAGTCATGCTTGGTTGGAGGCCTTTTCTGCCATCTTGTATATTTCTTGAGGTATCACCTCGTGCACCTCAACCTCATTCCCGAGCATGATGCAAGGAATCATTATTGCTCGGTCAATAGTAACCTCAGATCGGTTACTTGTGGGGATGATGGAGCGTTGGATAAGCTCTAACCATCCTCTGGCCACAGGCTTGAGGTCAAGCCTACCCAGTTGGTAGGGCTTGCCTTGTGCATCCCTCCTCTATTGATCTTCTTTCACACAGATATCCGCAAGCACTTGCTCCAGCCTTTGGTCAGAGTTGACCCTTCGTGTGTAAGAGTGTGGGTCACCTTGCATCCTAGGCAATCATAGTGCCAATCTCATACTCTCCGGGCTAAAATATAGGATTTGCTCTCTAACCATGGTGCGCCAGTTTTTAGGCACTGGGTTCACACTAGTGTCATGCTTTTTTGGTGACCCAAGTATTAGCATAGAATTCTTGCACCATTAATATTCCAACTACTGAAATTGGGTTGGTCAGAATTTTCCAATCTCTTCTCCAGATTTCTTATTGGATTTCTGGATACTAATCTTCTTTGAGTCTGAAAATGACCTTGGAAATCATCATTTTATGCCTTACCACTCTATAGAAGTGGTCTTGATAAGCCTTGGTGAGGAATCTCCATGTTTTCCAAGGTTCAGAGACAGAAGCGGGGGATTTTCCTTTTCTCTTTCTTGAGGATTCTCCCGTTTTTGGTGCCATGGAGAATAGGAATAGAAAGAAAAAAGTAGAACTTTCCAACACCAAACTTAAGAACTTTGCTCGTCCTTGAGCAAATAGTAACAAAAGAAAAGTAAGATAGTAGAAGATAGAAGAAAAAGAGAAAGGGGAGAGGGTAGAGAGGCTTCGGCCAAGTAGGGATGTAGAAGGAAGAAAGAAAGTGTATAAAGGGTAATATGGAAGAAGGGAAGAGTATGGTGAAGGTGTGAGTATGAATGAATGAAATGAGGGGTATTTATAGGGGTGGGAGGGATATGAATTCGGTCATATGGGAGGGAAGAATAGGAGGGGGTTTGAATTTGAAGTGGGTGAGGTTGGCGGGAAAGGTGATGGGAATGTGATTGATGAGTGTGTATTAGAAAGAGGGAAAGTAGGGTATGGGAATCAAGGTTGAAAAAGTAGGAGAGAGAAGGGAAGGAGTGAATGAAAGGTGGGATAGGTGAGGGTTGGGTGGGACCCACTAGTTAAGAAGCTTTAAAATCTGAGTTCCCCTACTCCCTCCTGGGTGTTCAACTCTAGGTATGGGCGTTGAACGCCAGGAGTGGATCATATTTTTTTTTGAATGGTGGGGGCATTCAACGCCAGGTTTGGGCGCTGAATGCCCTATGGGGACCAAGAAAATGGTCCTAGGGCTCCTCCATGGGAATTGAACGCCCAGCTTTCATCCCCTTGCCGGCGTTGGGCGCCAGTTCTGGCATTCAACGCTAGTAAGGGATACTTCCAGGGTGTTTTGTTTTCACTCCTATGCATTCCTGTTCCTGTTCTAGGTGCTACACATGATCACAAACGTTAAAAATCAAGGGAAAACTATGGAAATTAACAGGAAATAAAATAATATAAAATCAAACTAAAATAAATGAAAAGAAAGAGAATGAGAATACTATACTAATGGTTGGGTTGCCTCCCAGCAAGCGCTTCTTTACCGTTATTAGCTTGACGGACACCTCCTTTATGGAGGTTCATAGGGGCTCAGATCTTCACCCCTCATGGTGAACTTTTTTCCTGTCCTCTCATGGATCAGTTCAACATGTTCTAGAGACAGGATCTTGTTTACAGTATATGGAATTACTGGACTTCTAGTGAAGACAACTATCAAGCCAGGTGAGAAGTCTTCAGTTAGAATCTTCTTGTTCCTCCAGCTTTTGGGTACCTTTTTATTGGTACCTCATTCCTCAATATCTGATAGTGGATGCCTAACACCAAACTTAGGTTTAATATCTGGGGGCTCTGTAAGGCTCTGTACTGAGAGAGAAGGTTGAAACACTAAGTATTGCACAGTAGTACCTCCTTTGTCAGGAAGAGAATGAGGGTTGGGGATCTTGAACAGGATATGATCTTCCTAGAGCCTCAAAAACAGCTCTCTCTTTTCCACATCAATCAAGGCCTTTGCAGTAGCTAGGAAAACTTTTCCAAGGATGATGGAGTTCTCTCTAGCCTCCCCCGTGTCTAGTATCATGAAATCTGCAGAGAGATAAAGGTTTTCAACCTTTACAAGGACATTTTTCACCATGCCATATGCCCGTTTCAGGGACTTATCTGTCATCTCCAGTGAGATTCTGGTGAGCTGCACCTCCTGGATACCCAGCTTCCTCATCACAGAGAGAGGCATAAGGTTAATGCTGGAGCCAAGGTCGTACAATGCCTTCTCAAAGGTGATGGTCCCTATAGTATAGGTAATTAGGAAGCTTCCGGGATCTGGCATCTTTGGGGGCAGCTTCTTCTGGACCTTGGTTAGTACCACAGTCTCATCTCCCCTCAATACCTTCTTTTCAGAGATGGCATTCTTTAGACAGGCTATAGAGGGGGGTTGCTTGTCCAACACCTCTACAAAAGAGATATTGACTTGCAGCTTTTTTAGGACTGCCAAGAATTAAGCAAGTTCCTCATCCTCATGCTCCTCTTGCACGTACAAAGAGGGTTGTACATCAGGCTCCTCCATCTTCACAGGGATGTGTATGGAGATATTCTCAGTCATCCCCTGAGCCTTGATCTCCTTCAGTTCCTCAGTAGCAGGCTCCTCCTTGGGTTCGACCTCAGCTTCCATGGTGAGGGCCTTGCACTCTTCCTGTGGATTTACCTCAGTATTTCTTGGAAGAGTGTTTCAGGTGACCTCGGGTATCCTCTTGCTTAGCTCCTGTATCTCTGAATTTTGAATGGATGACCTAGTTTCTGCCATGAAACTGTGCGTGACCTTGGAGAGGTTAGAGACTATAGTAGCTAAGTCAGAGAGGCTTCGTATGGGTGTCTCCATCTGCTACTGAGAGGGTTAGAATGGTCTGTTGTTGAACCTGTTCTGGTTCGTTCCACCTTGATTGTTACTGAAGCCTTGTTGAGGCCTCTACTGATCTCTCCACCCGAAGTTGGGGTGATTCCTCCATCCTTGATTGAAAGTATTCAAATAGGGATTGTAGTTGGAGTTTCTGGAGGCATTTCCCATGTAGTTCACCTCCTCCATGGTGGTCCATGCACTGTCACCAGCGTCCACTTCAGTCACAAACTTGATATTATTAATAACAGTGTCAGTGTAGTTTTAAGTTGGTAACACTCGATGTTTCAGTATGAGCATGTCATTCTAAAAATTAGGTCGTTGTATTTTCTCTCTAATTTCAAGGTTGTTGTACCATTAGGTTTGTGGTTAAAGAAAATAAAGGAAGATTATGAAATTGTATGGCAAGCAAACAAAAGCTTAGAGTGTAAGAATATGGCGAGATTTAAGAGAACTTAAAATTCTACCTTATTTCAACATTACATAAAATAAATTCGGTAGATTGAATGTTAATATGTTTCTTCGTTACAGTAGTTGCTTATAGATGGCTATGAAAAACATATCTTTTGTACTATGTTGGTGTCATTTCGTTGATTGAAGGTGTCTCATAGACTTATAAAGCAGGGTACGAATTTCCTTTCTTGAAGAGAGACTCTTAAACAAATAATCCGATGAACCCACTTGAACCAATCCAATTTAGATTGGATTGGATTGGATTGATTCAAATTTAAAGGGGGAAGATCCATGGATCCGAACCAATTAAATTTGAACATCTCGAATTTAATATCTGTTAGATAATTAAATCAAGAACATTCAAAAATAGTATAAATACAACATGCTAGAATATTAAAAAAATTTGAAATCAAATTGAATTAAAATTAGAAACCAAGTTGCACCATAAATTAGAAGGTCGTAGAAATTACAAAAATGAAAATTATTTTTTTCTAGTGCAAAATAACACAATATTCACGAGGAATGAAGATTCATGAATTGGAAGCTTCAAGTTGATGACTAAGCTTGAAGAATTTGAAGCAAATTTGAATAAGGAAGTTGATTAGTCAAAGTTTCTACTAATTTTATGAAATATTACAACTAATACTTAGTTGTTATAAGAATTATTATTTTAGAGAAAAGGACAAATAGGTCCCTGACATTTTTTTTCGTGGACATTTTAGTCCCTAAGGATTGGAAAATATGTTCATGTCTCTATCCCTTCCAAAACGCGAAGAAATTTACTCCTCCATTGAAGTGACTCTGTTGGACCCAACGAAAAAGTCTGATATGGCTCCCGTGGCGCTGACCTGGCCATTATGGGAGCACACGTGACATGTAACTTTTTAAAACAGCACATATTAGTCATCTCATACCAAAACGTGTAACTTTTCGAAACAGGACATATTAGTCCTCCCACATCAAAATGACGTTGTTTCACCCAAACCCCCAATCTTTCAAATTTATGAGCCATAAACCTTCAAATGCACAGAAAACGGTGAAATGGGTTAAGTGGGTCACTGTCCTCATTCACCTCCAACTCCTTCCTCAGTCTCTAATCATTTTTCCGCCACCTTCACATCCCTTAACAACCTCCTCTCCCTCTCCAACACTATTCTCCAAGTTACTCCTCCCTTTCCCAACCTCATCACATGCCCCTTTAACCCCAACCACCTCCTGCCCCCTGGTGAGGAGAAGTATTATTGCAATTGGGGCTTCTTTCTGATGGGTTTTGTCTTTGAGAGCTTGAAATCCAATGTTGCGCCGGAAACAGTGGCTTCCAATTGCATGCAGCAGCCGGTGCCAATTGCAGTGGCACTTACGATGGTTGATGTTTCGGGTAGTGTGGGTTTACGAAAGCGAGGGAGTCCCCAAGGGTGGTTTGAGATGGTTAAAATGTTATGGTTTTAAGTTGCAGGTAGTTTTAGAAAACATTTTATGAGTTTCTTTTTCTTTTTTTGGATGAAAACCAATATGATTTTGTTCTATTCAGGGAACGAGGAAATCTGAATGCAATGTGGAACATTTTGTTTGTTTGTTTTGTAGTAATTGTTCTTTCATTGGTTGATAAATTAAAACGTAGCACTATTCTATTCAAATTTGCTCCTACAGAAGCTGTTTAAACGTGGGTGTTTAGTGCTTACCATTTAGGAGTTTGTCATTCAGAACGAGTTTGAAAAGGGCCATTCAAAATTTCTCTGTTTAGGTGGGTTTGGAAGCATTCTTAATACTTGCATTTATATAATTTTTGACTTATTAATGTCAGTGTCTAGTTTAATAAGGCAACACTATTTGTAGTAACTACCAAAAGAATTCCCTTATAAGATATTCATTCAACAAACCATAGACAATGGCTGTACTTAAATCCCCAGAAAGCTAAGAAAGCTGCTCAAGTTGCTACAATTATTGAAGTAAGGAATCACAAATCTTCAACTCTATTACCTTCTAAAACCAAAGGTCAAAACTACAGGTGATAAGATATTCAATATGACTATCTAAATTTCTATTTTAAACATTTTCAACTGGAGAACAATTTTGTTGATTAACCATAAATTTTAATGGTTGAATAAATGAAAGTACAAACTAAAAGTCTGGTTGGTTTGATATCGCATTTGATCTTATGAAAACACAACTTTATGATTCTATGAAGAGTTTTTGATAGCTCATGGTACGATCTGAGAGTATGTCATAAGCGAAAATGCTTTCTTTTCTTTGATGATATACAGAAGGTTCTAATTGGGGATGCAAATCTAGCAGTTATTTACATAAAGGGAATCAGGTACAAAGAATACAATGCACAATGGCAGCATAAAAATAACGACGTCATTTTGGTGTGGGAGGACTAATATTTCCTGTTTTGAAAAGCTACACGTTTTGGTGTGAGAGGACTAATATGTCCTGTTTTGAAAAGTTACATGCCACGTGTGCTCCCGTAACGGCCAGTTCAGCGCCACGGGAGCCACGTCAGACTTTTCTGTCGGGTCCAACGGAGTCATTTCAATGGAGGGGTAAATTTGTCTGCATTTTGGAGGGGTCAGGGACATGAATATATTTTCTAATCCTTGGGGACTAAAATGTCTGCGGAAAAAAAGGTTAGGGACCTATTTGTCCTTTTTTTATTATTTTATTATGAAAGTTTGCCTATATAAAGACTTCATATGTATGTTAGTAATAATCTCTCCATATGAATAAAAATGTATTGAGTTATTAGAAATTCTCTTCTACTTTGTGAGCATGTTGTTGGTGACTTTGAGAGCCAAAAAGATGATAGTGTCATTTATGAGTGAGAGCTTTTAGGACTAACAAATTGTGGGTATTTTACTTACATTTGGTATCAGAGCTGGTTAATCCAGCACCTAGTATTTGAGAGGTTGTGAGGTGTGAGAGAGCTCTTATATTGTTGTTTGTTTATAGAGTCAGTATGGCAAACACTTTCAATGTTGTGTGGTCCGGTCCCAAATTAGATGAAAAACTCGATTCTAATTATTAGTAGACTTTGATGTCTAACCATTTAAAGGCATAGAACCTGTGAAATTGTATTGAACCGAGCTTGCAAGAAGAAGAAGATGTTGTCCAATAGAGGAGAGATCAATTGGCGCTGTTTCAAATTCATCAAATAGTAGATTATATGGTGTTTGGCAAAATAGCAAATGACAAAAGTGCAAAAAAAGCACGGAACACATTGAAGCTATCGTACAAAGGAGTAGATAAAGCGCATAAAGCAAAGTTACCATCTTTGCAAAGAGAATATGAAAGGTATGAGATGTCTAGCTAAAAAATTGTTGAGCAATATTTTACTCATGTTACAGATCTTGTCAATAAGATGAGAGTCTATAAAAAAGATATGACCAACAGCAAAGTGATGGAAAATATTTTTCACACCATGCCGGTGGAGTATGATAATGTGTGACTATAATACTAGAGTCGCATAAGATGGATACCATAACAATTATAGAGTTGCAAGGAACCATGAAAAGTCACATAAGTAGAATATTGGAGAAGTCAGAAAAACTGGTGCGGAATTTATAACCCACAAACTAACAGGCAAGTACACCGGGTCGTACCAAGTAGTACCTCAAGTGAATGAGGGTCGATATTGATGGACTAAGCAACAATGCACTACAAGAAAAAATAATATTTGTAACAAAAAAAATTGTTACAAAAAATTTGAATTTTGAAACAAAAAGAATTCGTAACAAAAAGGACTGTTGCAGTACGTCCCATTACAAAAAGTTTTTATAACAAAAAATAAAACTGTTACAATACAAAGTAATATTTTGTAAAAATTTGTTTTAATACAAAAACCAAAATTTGTTACAAAAGTGGTAATAATTTTTCACCTTTAAAATGTTTTTCGTAACAATATATTTTTTTCTATCATAAACTTTTCTTACAAAATCTAACTTGATTTTGTAACATTTTTTTTAGTTACGAAAAAACATTTATTTTGCAATAATTTTTTTGAATACAAATTGCATACATAATTAACCAAATGATTTTTTTAATTAATTGATATATTAACTAATTTACTGTGCAAGTCAATATTTATATAATATGTAATAACATAGATAATTCAAACATGCTTCATTTAACTAAAATTGTTTTAAAATAAAATAACATTAGTGTCTACATTGATTAGTTCCACAAGTTATATTTCTTCACAAGTTCAACCAAAAGTTACAAATCTAACATAGATTAGTGTCTCTATAAATCAAAATATTCTTGAATCCTTTAGGTAGCATGTTGTCACTATTTTTGCACTCCTGTAAATGAGAAAAATCGAAACAAAAATTAGAAACAAGATATAACACTAATTACAATTTTTTTTCATTCACTTTTATTCAAAAATAATAGTAAGCCTAATTTGGCAAAACAGACTTTCACTAATTTGAATCAACCAAGAATATTATGACAACAAGCTACAAAGTAATTACTTAACCAACTATGTCTTTGAAATGTCTCCTCATAACATACCTCCAATACTTCATCAAATTCAACTAGGCTCTTTCTTATGCTGAAGCAGAACTTTTTCTGCATTAATTTGCAACCCCAAGAGTTGTACATACGTGATGATTCCACTATGTATCATGAAAGAAGAATTGTCATTATATGAGAAGATGAGTAAAAAAGCACAGGTTCAGACGTCTTTCCTCTTTCCAAAATCAAATATATCCTAATAATGAATGATAATGTTAATAAGTAGATTATAACCTGCTTCACAATGGCATCACCTTTAATTGGGATATCCTCATCATTTGTAATCTTTGATATAAATCTGACATCCCATTCCGTATCAAAATTGAACTTTTGAAACATCTCGTCGTGTAAGTTGTAACAAGGATAATGTGAGAATTGTTGACAGCTCTTAATTAGTAAAATAGACTCATCTAGTCTACCACAAGAAACCCAGATGTAAACAAACAAAATAAGAAGCAGAAAACATTTAAAAATTTAGACATAAGATTCAGTCCTTATCTTTTGCAGACAAAGGGGATACAAATTCAAACCTATACCTCATTGAAATGTTCTATTCATAAAAACAATAGTTGTATTTGTTTCCATAAAGAGATCAGGCACCCAAAGTGCGTAAAATAGATCTCTCGCACGATGCTTTTCCTGCAAACATAACATTATTAACACAGTTAGATATGGAAGTTATAGAACATGGATAAACTATTACCTTTCCTCTTGCCTCCCCTTTGATCAATACCATTGGATGTCCCATTTGTTCCACGGATGTAGCTGCCAGTGGCACAGATATTGTGAATAGAAACACCAATTCCCCCTGCTGATTTGCTAATGACAGCACACTCCTTCAAAGTATCATATATTCCCTCTATACTATCATCTTTCATATATATGAAGAAGCAACTACTCAACTGTCAAGCATATAAAGATAGCCAATTAAATCAGGTCTCCAATGATCAGTTCACCAACAGTGGGAAAAAATAAAACACAAGCTCACAAAAAGACAGGAAAAACCTTACTTGGCGTTGGCTCCTTTTTGCATGGGTAAGTGAGGTGCAGATTTTTCTTAAGCTGGATGCACTTCCACCAATTCTTTGTTTGCTTCCAACAATGGATGCTATTTGATAGACGGCCAAATCACATATAGGTTAGGAACTCGATTATCCAAAAATGGAATTAGTGTTGTAAGTATAGTCCTAACCCAACGAGTTGGCCACCGGTCAAATTGGAAATTCACAAGATGTGTCACAATTTAAAACTAATTCAGAACCGAGAGTATTTGACTCCCGAGTCGTCTCCCAAGGAGTAATTTTAGAACAATGAGTGTGCAAATCCGGTTGTAGTAATCAAGGGGTTGTCAATGAAGAAATGAACACATAAAGCAGTAAAAGAACATGCAAAATTGTAATGATTGAACTAATGAAGAAATTAAAGAACCGAATATGTAATATAAACAAGTAAAGTATAAAAGAGATCAACATAGAAGTATATGAAAGATTAAAAGCATAAAAAGAGTCTTGACTTGGAGTGAGCTAAGGGTCCTTTCCTTGTTGGAACCACAACTATGACAATTATGATGGATTAATCTCACTTGATCAACCCTCACATCGGAAGGTAAGTTAAATGAGCATAAGTGTTCCCAACCCACAAATCCTAAATTGCTTGCTAATTGGCTTAGCAACAAATTAGCGTTAGTGGAAACAAGAACATTTAACAATCCACGAATTCATACTAAATGTTGGACATTCCAACTCTAGAAACCCAATTGCTCACTTTACCCAAGCCAAAAACCAAAAATTTAGCCTAAAACCATGTTTGACATTTTGTCAAACACTTGGTGGGCAAAAACCTTAAACATGGAGAAAATGAGAAAATGCTTGAAACTAAAAGCAACAATTGATCTCAATTAACAAGAATAACACAAGAAAGCATGAAACAATCATCAAACATCAAATTCATCAACAAGAAATTAAAATTGCAAGAGAGAAGCAAAATTGAACTATAACTTGAATTAGAAGAAAGAGTAATGACAATGTAACTATAAAGAGTAATAACAAGAGAATACTTACAATGAAAGCTAGCAAAATTCAAGATAAAAAATGAAAATGGCACTTGAATGAAAAACCCTAATATAAACCCTAATAGAGATGATGAAAAACTTAGAAAAAACTAACTAAAACTTCCTACTACTACTCCTAAAACTACTAATGATATGCTATGTTATGTCCTTTATTTCTCCTCCAATATGAGCTAGAAGACTTTAGAAATGGGCCTCCAAAGCCCCCAAATCACGAGTCACGTGCCATTTTAATGAAGTCATGTGCGGACACCTGTGCGGACGCACAGAT
Source organism: Arachis ipaensis (assembly GCF_000816755.2). Lineage (NCBI taxonomy): Eukaryota > Viridiplantae > Streptophyta > Magnoliopsida > Fabales > Fabaceae > Arachis > Arachis ipaensis. Next base: position 92,824,675 of record NC_029793.2, read on the forward strand.
GTGTGCGTCCGTACACCTTGCGAGAAATCCAGTCCTGTAAGTATGCACAGGTAGCTGTGCGCACGCACACTAGGCGATGCTTGAATGGACGCGTGACGCGCTCGAAGCAATCCACGCGCTCTAATTGGGCAGTGATGTGCGGATATTTTATACGCTTTTTGGGGTTAATTTTATGTAGTTTTTAGGATGTTTTAGTTAAGTTTTTAGTATATTTTCATTAGTTTCTAGGAAAAAATTCATATTTCTGAACTTTACTATGAATTTCTGGGCTTTTCTGTAATTTCAGATATTTTCTGGCTGAAATTGAGGGAGTTGAGCAAAAATCTGATTCGGGCTGAAAAAGGATTGCTGATGCTGTTGGATTCTGACCTCTCTGCACTCGGAATGGATTTTCTGGAGCTACAGGAGTCCAATTGGTGCGCTTCCAATTGCGTTGGAAAGTAGACATCCAGGGCTTTCCAGCAACATATAATAGTCCATACTTTTCTCAAGGATAGTGATGTAAACTGGCGTTCC
>NC_029793.2:92825228-92834676 GCF_000816755.2 Arachis ipaensis
ACACCAAGTGGGCCCCAGAAGTGGATTTCTGCACTATCTATCATAGTTTACTCATTTTCTGTAAACCTAGGTTACTAGTTTAGTATTTAAACAACTTTTAGAGATTTATTTGGTATCTCATGACATTTTTAGATCTGAACTTTGTACTTTTTGACGGCATGAGTCTCTAAACTGCACTGTTGGGGGTGAGGAGCTCTGCTGTGTTTCGATGAATTAATGTAATTACTTCTATTTTCTATTCAAACACGCTTGTTCCTATCTAAGATGTTCATTCGTGCTTCATTATGATGAATGTGATGATCCGTGACACTCATCACTATTCTCAACCTATGAACGTGTGCCTGATAACTACTTCCGTTCTTCATTAGATTGAATGAGTATCTCTTAGATTCCTTAATAAGAATCTCCGTGGTATAAGCTAGAATCTATTGGCGGCATCCTTGAGAATCCGGAAAGTTTAAACCTTGTCTGTGGTATTCTGAGTAGGATTCTGGGATTGGATGACTGTGACGAGCTTCAAACTCGCGAGTACTGGGCGTAGTGACAGACGCAAAAGGATAGTAAATCCTATTCCGGTATGATCAAGAACCTACAGATGATTAGCCATGCGGTGACAGCACACCTGGACCATTTTCACTGAGAGGAAGGATGGTAGCCATTGACAACGGTGATCCACCAACACACAGCTTGCCATAGGAGGGACGTGCGTGCGTGAAGAAGAAGACAGGGAGAAAGCAGAAATTCAAAAGACAAAGCATCTCCAAAACTCCAACATATTCTCCATTACTGCATAATAAGTATTTATTTCATGCTCTTTTATTCCTCGCAATCCAATTTGATAAGTGAATTGTTTTCCTGACTAAAAGCTACAAGGTAACCATAGATTGCTTCAAGCCAACAATCTCCATGGGATTCGACCCTTATTCACGTAAGGTATTACTTGGACGACCCAGTGCACTTGCTGGTTAGTTGTGCAAATGTGTGAAAAATAGTAATATTGACATTGACATGTAACAAATTCGTGCACCAAGTTTTTGGCGCCATTGCCGGGGATTGTTCGAGTTTGAACAACTGACGGTGAATCTTGTTGCTTAGATTCGGAAAATTTTGACTTTTGGGTCAGAGTCTTTTATATTCTCTTTAAAAAAAATTTCATTCTTAGTTATTTAAAAATACTTCTTCAAAACAAGTGTTACATTCATAACTCAGTTGGCTAGAGCGTTAGTCTGTGTTCTTGGTAATTGGGTATATTCTTTTCAAAATCTTCTTTTTCAAAAATAATGTTTCTATTAAATCTTGTGCCAAACTTTAAGTTTGGTATTTTCTTGTTGATTTTTCTTTGGTTTTCGAAAATTTTATTTTGGTTTTCTAAAAATTTTAAGTTTGGTGTTTTACCTTCATGTTCTTGTTGTTCTTGTGATTCTTCAAAGTGTTCTTGAGTCTTCCTTGTGTTTTGATCTTAAAATTTTTAAGTTTGGTGTTCCTTGGGATTTTCCCTCCAAAATTTTCGAAAACAAGGAGCATTAGATCTAAAAATTTTAAGTTGTGTGCCTTTTGTGTGTTTTTCTCTTTCATCATAAAATTCAAAAATTAAAAAAATATCTTTTCTTTATTCTACTCATAATTTTCGAAAAATTAGCATTAAATTAGTCATCAAATTTAAAAATCATATCTTTTTCAAATCATACCTTTTCCAATCAAATCCTTTCAATCATATCTTTTTCAAAACTTCCTAACCATTTTTTTCTTTCTCTCTCTCCATTTTTCGAAAATTTTCACCCATTTTTATTTATTTTATTTTAATTTATTTTATTTTCGAAATAAATAAATAAATAAATAAATAAATAAAAATATTTTTTCTCTATTTTACATCATCTCCCTTTCTCCATCATGGATCTAAGTGGAAATGAACAGTCCAGAAGGACTCTGGCGTCATATGCTAACCCCACCACTGCTTCATATGGGAGTAGTATCAGTATACCCTCCATTGGAGTCAGTAGCTTTGAGTTGAATCCTCAGCTCATTATCATGGTGCAGCAAAGTTGCCAATATTCTGGTCTTCCACAGGAAGAACCTACAGAGTTTCTGGCACAGTTTTTACAAATTGCTGACACAGTACATGATAAGGAAGTAGATAAGGATGTCTACAGATTATTACTGTTCCCATTTGCTGTAAAAGACCAAGCTAAGAGGTGGTTAAATAACCAACCTAAGGCTAGCATAAAGACATGAAAACAGCTGACAGAAAAATTCCTGAATTAATACTTTCCTCTAAAACGGATGACACAGCTAAGGCTGGATATCCAAGGCTTTAAACAAGGAGATAATGAATCTCTTTATGATGCGCTGTCAAAACAAATAACAGAAGAATGCCAAGCAGTTCAATTGAGAAGTGGGAAAACATTAAATACCCCACCTCAAGGCAGCAGAAAGCCAAGAAATGAGCAAACTACCCAAATTCCATCTGAGGACAGTAAGAGCCCAGGAAAAAATAATTCTGGCACTAAAACGCCAGAAATTGGGTGGAAGGCTGGCGCTGAACGCCCAAACCATGCTCAGGACTGGCGTTCAACGCCAGAAACAAGCAAGGAACTGGCGTTCAACGCCCAAAGGAAGCACAGTTCTGGCATTCAGACGCCAGGAACAGATGAGGAGTTGGCGTCTAACATCACTCCAGCTTCCAACCCTGGCACTCAATTGCCAGTGAGGGATCAGACACACACAAGTGCTGATGACAACCCCTCTAAAAGGGCTTCTTCAACCACTTCTGTAGGAAATAAACCTGCAGCAACCAAAGTTGAGGAATATAAAGCCAAGATACCTTATCCTCAAAAACTTCGCCAAGAGGAGCAGGATAAGCAATTTGCTCGCTTTGCAGATTATCTCAGGACTCTTGAAATAAAGATTCTGTTTGCAGAAGCACTTGAGCAAATACCTTCTTATGCCAAGTTCATGAAAGAGATCTTAAGTCATAAGAAGGATTGGAGAGAAACTGAAAAAGTTCTCCTTACTGAAGAATGCAGTGCAGTCATTCTGAAAAGCTTCCCTGAAAAGCTTAAAGATCCCGGAAGCTTTCTGATACCATGCATATTAGAGGGTAATTGCACCAAGACAGCCTTATGTGATCTTGGGGCAAGCATCAACCTAATACCTGCATCCACTATCAGAAAGCTTGGTTTAACTGAAGAAGTTAAACCAAGCCGGATATGTCTCCAACTTGCTGATGGCTCCATTAAATACCCATCAGGCGTGATTGAGGACATGATTGTCAGGGTTGGGCCATTCGCCTTTCCCACTGACTTCGTAGTACTGGAAATGAAGGAGCACAAGAGTGCTACTCTCATTCTAGGAAGACCTTTCCTAGCAACTGGACGAACTCTCATTGATGACCAAAAGGGAGAAGTCACCCTGAGAGTCAATGAGGATGAGTTTAAGTTGAATGCTGTCAATGCCATGCAGCATCCAGACACACCAAAAGACTGTATGAAAGTTGATCTTATTGACTCTTTGGTGGAGGAGATCAACATGGCTGAAAGTCTCGAATCAGAGCTGGAAAACATCTTTAAAGATGTTCCGCCTGATCTAGAGGATTCAGAGGAATTGAAAGAGTCTCTGAAATTTCCTCAGGAAGAGGAAAAACCTCCTAAACCCGAGCTTAAACCATTACCACCATCCCTGAAATATGCATTTCTGGGAGAAGGTGATACTTTTCCAGTGATCATAAGCTCTGCTTTAAATCAACAGGAAGAGGAAGCACTAATTCAAGTGCTAAGGACACACAAGACAGCTCTTGGGTGGTCCATAAGTGACCTTAAGGGCATAAGCGCAGCTAGATGCATGCACAAGATCTTATTGGAGGACAACGCTAAGCCAGTGGTTCAACCACAGAGGCGGCTAAATCCTGCAATGAAGGAAGTGGTGCAGAAAGAGGTCACCAAATTACTGGAGGCTGGGATTATTTATCCTATTTCTGATAGCCCCTGGGTGAGCCCTGTTCAAGTTGTCCCCAAAAAGGGAGGCATGACAGTGGTTCATAATGAAAAAAAGAACTGGTTCCTAAAAGAACAGTTACAGGGTGGCGCATGTGTATTGACTACAGAAGGCTCAATACAGCCACCAGGAAGGATCATTTTCCTTTACCATTCATAGACCAGATGCTAGAGAGACTAGCATGTCATGATTATTACTGCTTTTTGGACGGCTATTCAGGCTACAACCAAATTGCAGTAGATCCTCAGGATCAAGAGAAAACAGCATTCACATGTCCATCCGGAGTATTTGCTTACAGAAGGATGCCATTTGGGCTGTGTAATGCACCTGCAACCTTTCAGAGATGCATGCTCTCTATTTTCTCTGATATGGTGGAAAAATTTCTGGAAGTCTTCATGGATGACTTCTCCGTATATGGAGACTCATTCAGCTCCTGTCTTGATCACCTAACACTGGTTTTGAAAAGATGCCAAGAGACCAACCTGGTTTGAAACTGGGAAAAATGTCACTTTATGGTGACTGAAGGGATTATCCTTGGGCATAAAATTTCAAACAAGGGAATAGAGGTGGATCAAGCTAAAATAAAGGTAATTGAAAAATTACCACCACCTGCCAATGTTAAGGCAATCAGAAGCTTTCTGGGGCATGCAGGATTCTATAGGAGGTTTATAAAGGATTTTTCAAAAATTGCAAAACCTCTAAGCAATCTGCTAGCTGCTGACATGCCATTTTTGTTTGACACAAAGTGCCTGCAGGCGTTTGAAACTCTGAAAGCTAAGCTGGTCACAGCACCAGTTATCTCTGCACCAGAATGGACATTACCATTCGAATTAATGTGTGATGCCAGTGATCACGCCATTGGTGTAGTACTGGGGCAGAGGCATGACAAACTTCTGCATGTCATTTATTATGCTAGCCGTGTTTTAAATGATGCCCAGAAAAATTACACAACCACAGAAAAGGAGTTGCTTGCAGTGGTCTATGCCATTGACAAGTTTAGATCATACTTAGTAGGATCAAAAGTGATTGTGTACACTGACCATGCTGCTCTTAAATATCTACTTACAAAGCAAGATTCAAAACCCAGGCTTATAAGATGGGTATTGCTTCTGCAAGAGTTTGATATAGAAATAAAAGACAGAAAAGGGACAGAAAACCAAGTGGCTGATCATCTGTCCCGAATAGAGCCAGTAGAAGGGGCGCCCTCTCCCTCTATTGAGATCTCTGAAACCTTCCGGATGAGCATTTGTTCGCCATTCAGGAAACACCATGGTTTGCAGACATTACAAACTATAAAGCTGCAAGGTTCATACCCAAGGCGTACAGCAGGCAACAAAAGAAAAAAATTAATTTCTGATGCAAAGTACTACTTGTGGGATGAACCCTATCTCTTTAAGAGATGTGCAGACGGAATAATCCGTAGGTGTGTGCCTAGAGATGAAGCATAGAGCATCTTATGGCATTGCCATGGGTCATAATATGGAGGTCATTTCGGAGGTGAGCGAACAGCCACCAAGGTCCTCCAATGTGGTTTCTACTGGCCTACACTCTACAGAGATTCCCGAGAGTTTGTACGTAACTGTGACAGTTGCCAGAGAGCTGGTAATTTGCCTCATAGTTACACCATGCCTCAACAAGGAATCTTGGAGATTGAGTTGTTTGATGTATGGGGAATTGATTTCATGGGGCCTTTCCCACCATCATACTCAAACACTTATATTCTGGTGGCAGTTGACTATGTATCAAAATGGGTAGAGGCCATTGCCACACCCACCAATGATACTAAAACAGTGCTGAAGTTCCTCCAGAAACATATATTCAGCAGGTTTGGTGTCTCTAGGGTACTAATCAGTGATGAGGGCACTCACTTCTGCAACAAACAGCTTTACTCTACCATGGTCCGGTATGGGATTCGCCACAAGGTGGCGACTCCATATCATCCACAGACAAATGGGCAAGCTGAAGTTTCTAACAGAGAACTAAAAGGAATCCTGGAACGGACTGTAAGTACCCGTAGAAAGGATTGGGCACGAAGCTTGGATGATGCTCTGTGGGCTTACAGAACAGCATTCAAGACTCCTATAGGGACCTCTCCGTACCAACTTGTGTATGGTAAGGCTTGTCACCTGCCCGTGGAATTGGAACATAAGGCCTACTGGGCAACCAGATTCCTAAACTTTGATGCCAAACTAGCTGAAGAAAAAAGATTGCTCCAGCTGAATGAGCTAGAGGAATTCAGATTCACTGCTTTCGAAAATGCCAAGCTTTATAAAGAGAAATCTAAAAGGTGGCATGACAGAAAGCTGTCATCTAGAATCTTTGAACCAGGACAAAAGGTTCTGTTGTTTAACTCTAGGCTCAGGCTATTCTCCGGGAAACTGAAATCCCGGTGGAGGGGACCATATATGATTACAAGTGTATCACCATATGGTTATGTGGAACTTCAAGACATTGATTCTGATAAGAAGTTCATTGTTAATGGACAGAGAATCAAGCACTATCTTGAAGGCAATGTTGAGCAAGAGTGCTCAAGGCTGAAGCTAGATTAAAAGCTCAGCAAGGTCCAGCTAAAGACAATAAAGAAGCGCTTGCTGGGAGGTAACCCAGCCATTGGGAAGACTTTTTCTGTTATTTTGCCCTATTCTTGATTTTATTTGTTTATATAAAGTTCATTGCTACTAAGGTAAAGAGTCAATTGTATAAGTTCACAGGGTTACAGAAGGATTCAGCATACAAAACAGAGAAAGAGAGCTCACTGGCAAGAAAACGCCAGTAAAAGTCTGTTTTGGGCGTTCAACACCCAAAAGAAGCATCCACTGGGCGTTGAACGCCAGTAAGGATAGCTATCTGGGCGTTAAACGCCAGAAAGAAGCTTCTTCTGGGCGTTGAACGCCAGAAAGAAGCTCCTTCTGGGCATTTAACGCCAGATTTATAGCGTCCTAGGCGTTCAGAAAAACGCCCAGTGACAAAGGAGTTCCTGGCGTTCAACGCCAGAAAGAAGCAACAGCTGGGCGTTGAACGCCCAGGAGAAGCAGCAATTGGGCGTTAAACGCCTAAAACATGCAGCGTTTGGGCGTTTAACGCCAGGATGGTGGGGAGGAGGTAAATTCATTTTTACTTCATATTTTTCATTTTAATTTTAATTTTCATGTTTCAATTCATGATTTCTTGCATAAACATGTTACAAACCCTGATTTCTAAAATCCCTAATTTCTAAAAACCCTACTTTAAAAATATCAAATGTATCTTAATCCATAAACACAAATTCTTTTTCAATCTAATCCAACTCTTTTACAAATTTTCCAAAACAAATCTATCTCTTTTCCTTCTAAAATCCTTTCAACTCATCAATATCTTTTTCAAATATCCACATTATCTTTTTCAAAATCCAAATTTATCTTTTTCAAATATCTTTCATATCTTTTCAATTTTAAATCACATCTTTTCATATCATACTTATTTTTTTATAAATCATATCTTCTATCTTATCTTTTTTAAAAAAATTTTGACAACCCACCCCCTCCCTTTTAAATCCACATTCGGCCTCCCTCCTCTCATCCACCATTCGACACTAGCTCTCCTTCTATCCCTCTCCTTTCTTTTCTTTTCCTTGAGGACAAGCAAACCTCTAAGTTTGGTGTGTTTATCCGTGATCACTAAATTATACCCACTAAGATCATGGCTCCTAAAGGAAAACAAACCACTCCAAGAGGTAAGAAAGAGAGTATTCCAAAACCACTTTGGAATCAAGGGAAGTTCTTAACCAAAGAACATTCAGACCATTACTACAAAATAATGGGTCTAAGATCAGTGATCCCTGAAGTCAAGTTCGATCTGAAGGAAGATGAATATCCGGAGATCCAAGAGCAGATTCAAAACAGGAACTGGTAAGTCCTAGCTAATCCTGAAACAAAAGTGGGAAGGAATATGGTTCAGGAGTTCTACGCTAATCTGTGCCAAACAGACAGGCAGAGAATATTTGGAACTGCCCTCTATGACTATCGGACTGTGGTCAGAGGAAAGATTGTTCACATCCACCCTGACAAAATCAAGGAGATCTTTAAGCTACCTCAGCTGAAAGATGATCCAGACTGCTTCAATAGGAGAATGATGAGAACAAACAAGGGCCTGGATAAGATTCTAGAGGATATATGCATCCCTGGAGCCAGGTGGACCACCAGCAGCAAGGGTGTCCCAAATCAACTCAAGAGAGAAGATCTCAAACCAGTCGTCAGAGGATGGCTGGACTTCATTGGGTGTTCTATATTGCCCACTAGCAACCGTTCTGAAGTCACCGTCAAAAGAGCAAGTGATGGTCCATTGCATTATGTTGGGAAAAGAAGTGGAAGTTCATCAACTGATTCCATCTGAATTTTACATACTTGCAAACAAGAACTCCAAAGATGCCAGGTTGGCTTATCCAAGCCTAATCTCCATGCTCTGCAAAGATGCTGGAGTAAGGATGGAAATAACAGAGCACATCTCAGTGGAGCAACCAATCACTAAAGCCACAATGGAAAAACAACAAATGCAGGATGACCCCATCAAGAGGAGGGCACAAGAATTCCTCCCGAAAGTCCCTCAATTTGAATATTGGGAACAGCTTGAAGCATCTGTCACCAAGTTGCAAGAATCTATGGACCAAATAAAGGAAGAACAGCAAAATCAAAACAGTATGCTCTACAAACTGCTCAGGGAACAAGAAGAGCAAGGGCGTGACTTAAAGGAACTGAAGCGTCAGAAGTTATCTCTTGAAGGACCAAGCACTCCACAGACTAGAGAAACATCCACATCCCAAACTCAAGGTTGTTGAGCTCTAATCTTAACCTCAACTCTGTGATAATTGTTCTTATTTGAGTTTTACCTTAGAAGTTATAGTAGTAATTAGTAGTTATTTTATCTCCAATTAAGCTATAATTTATTTTTCTCATCATCATTAAACATGAATAAAATAGAAGATTTCCTTTAGAATAAGGAAGCAATATTTTTCGAATTTTTAATAAAACAAATTCTAATTGTTTACACGTCGTGGCAATGCTTTCTGCCTTCTGAATGAATGCCTAAACAGAGCATATGTCTTTGGAATTTGATGTTCTTGAATGTTAAATATGTTGGCTCTTGAAAGAATAATGAACATGAGACATGTTATTGATAATCTGAAAAATCATAAAAATGATTCTTGAAGCAAGAAAAAGCAGTGAATACAAAGATTGAAAAAAAAAAGCAAGCAGAAAAAGCCAATAGCCCTTAAAACCAAAAGGCAAGGGTAATAAAAAGGATCAAAGGCTTTGAGCATCAGTGGATAGGAAGGCCTAAGGGAATCAAATCCTGGTCTAAGCGGCTAAACCAAGCTGTCCCTAACCATGTGCTTGTGGCGTGAAGGTGTCGAGTGAAAACTTGAGACTGAGCGGTTAAAGTCAAGGTCCAAAGCAAAAAGAAGAGTGTGCTTAAGAACCCT
>NC_029793.2:92835845-92852194 GCF_000816755.2 Arachis ipaensis
CTAAGCGGCTAAACCAAGCTATCCCTAACCATGTGCTTGTGGCGTGAAGGTGTCGAGTGAAAACTTGAGACTGAGCGGTTAAAGTCAAGGTCCAAAGCAAAAAGAAGAGTGTGCTTAAGAACCCTGGACACCTCTAATTGGGGACTTTAGCAAAACTGAGTCACAATCTGAAAAGGTTCACCCAATTATGTGTTTGTGGCATTTATGTATCCGGTGGTAATACTGGAAAACAAAGTGCTTAGGGCCACGGCCAAGACTCATAAAAGTAGCTGTGTTCAAGAATCAACATACTGAACTAGGAGAATCAATAACACTATCTGAATTCTAAGTTCCTATAGATGCCAATCATTCTGAGCTTCAATGGATAAAGTGAGATGCCAAAACTGTTCGGAAGCAAAAAAGCTACTAGTCCCACTCATTTAATTAGAATCTGAGCTTCACTCAAAAACTTTGAGATATTATTGCTTTGTGACTTATTTGTATTCTATTTTATTTGTCTAGTTGCTTGGGGACAAGCAACAGTTTAAGTTTGGTGTTGTGATGAACGGATATTTTATACGCTTTTTGGGGTTAATTTCATGTAGTTTTTAGGATGTTTTAGTTAAGTTTTTAGTATATTTTCATTAGTTTCTAGGAAAAATTCATATTTCTGGACTTTACTATGAGTTTGTGTACTTTTCTGTAATTTCAGGTATTTTCTGGCTGAAATTGAGGGAGCTGAGCAAAAATCTGATTCGGGCTGAAAAAGGATTGCTGATGTTGTTGGATTCTGACCTCTCTGCACTCGGAATAGATTTTCGGGAGCTACAAGAGTCCAATTGGTGCGCTTCCAATTGCGTTGGAAAGTAGAAATTCAGGGCTTTCCAACAATATATAATAGTCCATACTTTGCTCAAGGATAGATGGCGTAAACTGGCATTCAACGCCAGTTCTATGTTGTAGTCTGGCGTCCAGCGCCAGAAACAGGTTACAAGTTGGAGTTCAACGCCAGAAACAGGTTACAACCTGGCGTTGAACGCCCAAAACAGCCCAGGCACGTGAGAAGCTTTAGTCTCAATCCTAGCAGACACCAAGTGGGCCCCAGAAGTGGATTTCTGCACTATCTATCATAGTTTACTCATTTTCTGTAAACCTAGGTTACTAGTTTAGTATTTAAACAACTTTTAGAGATTTATTTGGTATCTCATGACATTTTTAGATCTAAACTTTGTACTTTTTGACGGCATGAGTCTCTAAACTCCACTGTTGGGGGTGAGGAGCTCTACTGTGTTTCGATGAATTAATGCAATTACTTCTATTTTCTATTCAAACACGCTTGTTCCTATCTCAGATGTTCATTCGTGCTTCATTATGATGAATGTGATGATCCGTGACACTCATCACTATTCTCAACCTATGAACGTGTGCCTGATAACTACTTCCGTTCTTCATTAGATTGAATGAGTATCTCTTAGATTCCTTAATCAGAATCTCCGTGGTATAAGCTAGAATCTATTGGTGGCATCCTTGAGAATCCGGAAAGTTTAAACCTTGTCTGTGGTATTCCGAGTAGGATTCTGGGATTGGATGACTGTAACGAGCTTTAAACTCGCGAGTGCTGGGCGTAGTGACAGACGCAAAAGGATAGTAAATCCTATTCCGGTATGATCGAGAACCTACAGATGATTAGCTGTGCGGTGACAGCGCACCTAGACCATTTTCACTGAGAGGAAGGATGGTAGCCATTGACAACGGTGATCCACCAACACATAGCTTGCCATAGGAGGGACGTGCGTGCGTGAAGAAGAAGACAGGGAGAAAGCAGAAATTCAAAAGACAAAGCATCTCCAAAACTCCAACATATTCTCCATTACTGCATAATAAGTATTTATTTCATGCTCTTTTATTCCTCGCAATCCAATTTGATAAGTGAATTGTTTTCTTGACTAAGAGCCACAAGATAACCATAGATTGCTTCAAGCTAACAATCTCCGTGGGATTCGACCCTTACTCACGTAAGGTATTACTTGGACGACCCAGTGCACTTGCTGGTTAGTTGTGCGAATTTGTGAAAAATAGTAATATTGACATTGACATGTAACAAATTCGTGCACCAGGCAGCTGTGCGTACGCATAGGAAGCCGTGCGGACGCACACGTCTTTGAGCTCATCTCCTTTGATTCTTCATGCTTCCTTCACTTTGCATGCTCTTCTTCTATTTTCTCCAACACATTCCTACCTTATTCACCTGGAATCACTCACAAACAACATCAAGGCATCGAATGGAAGGCAAACGAAATAAAATAGATTAAATTAAGCACAAAAGAGCACATTTTCATAATCAAGCGCAATTTGGAAGGAAAGTTCAAAAGCATGCTATTCAAGGGAATAAGTGCAAGTTTATATGATGAAAATCCATCCAATTCTAACCAAAAAATCATCATCAAATATAGATTCATCACTATGAAAAAGTTGTTATAGGAAAAACATAAGACGAATTAAAACAAGAAAAAAGAACAGCTATAGAGGAAGAACAGCCGAGATGAACCAGAAACCAGCAAGCAAGCGACAGACAGCAACTAGGGAATCACAACGCCGAGAACCACCGGGGAGGAAGAACAGCCGAATGAACTAGAACCAGTAGAGGCAGAGGACCAGGGACCAGAGGAGCAGAACAAGCAGAAGCAATTTCAGTAATTCAACAGAACAAAACAAAACAAAACAAAACAAAACAAAATAGAAGCAGTTTCAGTAATTCAACAGAACAACCAGCAAGGCAGCAACAATGAAATAAACAAGTCAACAACCAGCACCAATCCATCAAATAGCTTACCATACTAAAGTTCGAAACTGAATCAGAGGAGACGAAAATGACCACGACACCGCCGCCACACAGGAAACGACGACGGAGCAGAAGATGACGGAAGAGGAAACATTGGCGAGCAGCTACTAGGGTTCCCCCTCCCCCTTTCTTCTATCCCTCACTAGTAGGGTTCCCCTCCCCCTTTTTCTTCTATCCCTCACTTCCCCCGTTCCCCGCTTCTGTATCATCTCACTCTCGCCCTCTTTTCTTTTTCTTTTTCTTTTTCTTTTTCTTTTTCTTTTTTGTACTTCTCAATGTGTGTGGAAATAAGTTAGGAGTTAGAGTATAAATTTTTGAATATAAAATCTTAAATAAATATAATAAATCATAAATAACTCATTATGTTAATTTTCAAAAATTCAAAGTCTTACATTTAATATGTTAAAATAAAATTTTTTATTAGTTGTAAAAAATCTTTGAATTTTGTGACAAATAAATAACTTGTTACAAAAATATTGTATTTTGTGACAAATTAATTTTTTGTTACAAAATATTTAGACCTTTTGAAACAAATAGGTATTTTTTTATAAAATATTTTGAATTTTTGCAACAATATAATCTTTTGTTACAAAATATTATAATATTTTTGCAACAAAACAACAATTCGATACGAAAGTCAACATAATTTGTAACAAAAAAATCACGTTCTTACAATATATTGAAATGTTTTGTAACAATTTTTCTTGTTGTTACAAAATATTTTTATTTTGTAACAATAACTAATTATTGGTGCCAAAAAATCATAATTTGTAACAATTTTAAATTTGATACAAATTTTTTGTCACAAATGCTCAATTTTCTTGTAGTGATGGTTAAGTGATTTACTTAGTTAGACAAACAGAAAAGAGTGTTTGATGACATGTCATCATGTCATGTTTTTCTATACTTTTTCATACAAGAAATTGATGATTAGTGCTTAAATATTGAATGCTTTTGTGCTTAAATGGTATATTTCTTTGATCTTTTGATTTTATAAATTTTGAAGGAAATAAGTGGAAAAAGAAGCAAAATAGAACAAAATCAGCTCAAAAGAAGAAAAGAAGAATTTTGGGGCACATTTTAGAGATCAGAGTCACTTTGGAGCCTTAGGCCACACTTTTAAAAGCGTGGCCCATGACTAAATCAAGGAAGCGTGACAATCAGCGCTCATTTGCCAAGTGAGTGCCATGCTCACTAATTGAGCATTTTCGTGAATTTTCAGCTTGGAAGCAAGCTTTTTGTTGTCCGAGTGCTCACTAAGTTAACTGGGCGCTCACTAAGTTAACTTGGCACTGACAACACGACCATGCCTTCTTCAAAGGATCATAACTTTAGCTACAGATGTCCAATTGATGAGCTTCCAGTTGCGTTGGAAAGATGACATTCAGAGCTTTCGAACAATATATAACAATCTATATTTGGCATGAAATTGATGCACAAGTGATAGGAATCTTTAAAGCCCAAAAAACACTCAGCAGCACATATGGAATGCTCATTTCCAAAGTGAGCGCTACGCTCACTAAAGCAGCGTTTTCGGGCATGTCAAATTGGAGGCAAGGATTTTAGCTATTGGGCAGTGCTCAATAATGCAACGTAGCGCTCATTAAGAGAGCGCTAGTTAAGGAAATGTGGCACGAGAGGAGCACACGAATGGTTAATGAACGTTGCGCTCAATGTTGGAACGGAACGTTCTCCTAGTAGTGCAATTTTGGCACAATTAATCTGATTCAAAGCCCATTGAAGCCCCAAAGCAAGCAGAGCCCAATTGACATCACTCAAAGGCACAAGGATCAGTTAGATTAGGAATTTTATTTAACTGTAATTTGTTTTCAATTTCAATTTCATTTTGTAAAGGCCTATATAAAGGCATCAGTTTCATTTCGTTAGAGGAGCGCACAGTAGGAGTAGGAATAGAATAGTGGCTCAGGATGGAGGATTAGAGACTCCATATTTCTCTTAGAGGATTAGAGACTCCAGAGAGCTTAGTATAGTTGATACACTTTTACATTTCAATTGCATTGAATTCAGTTTACTCTTATTGCAAATCTCAATCTTCTGTACTTTTATTTCTCTGCAACTTTACAATTCTACTCATGATTCGATCTGATTTAATCTTCATGCAATTTAAATTTCCTGTTACTTGTTCTTGAATTCTATTAGATTGCTTGATCTACTGCTCTCTTTAATTTCTCTGCACCCAATTCCCTTTACATTTGATGCAGTTTACTTTTCTTGCTCTTTAAGCTTCTGCCAATTTACCTGCTGTCCATTTACATTCTCTGCAATTTACTTCCTTCGATTTCATTTCATTCACCACTGTTAGCTTCACTAAACTAATCATCTCACTAAACTTGCTTGATCCATCAATCCCTGTGGGATCGACCACACTCTTGTGAGTTATTACTACTTGATACGACCCGGTACACTTGCCGGTGAGTTTGTGTGAAATCCAATTTTCACCCATCAAGTTTTTGGCGCCATTTCCGGGGATTGATTTAGATCGACAATGATTAAGTGGGTGAGAGGTCTAGATTAAGCATTTTCTTTGTTTTTGTTCTTTTACTTTTCTGTTCTGAGTTGATACCAAGGTGTTTGAGTTATTGCCTCACTAGGAAAATTTTCAACTGTGACATGAATTTCAATTTTCACTGTGTTGTGTTTTATAAAATTTAAATGGATTTCAACTCATCTTATGATCAAATAAATTTTAGGGGATATTACCCACCATTACCAATTGACTATTCTAATGGTGGCTGGGAATATCACCAAGAAATTACAAATTCTGAGCACTCCAATCTATGGAGATATGCTTCAGAACCACAACATGAGCAAGAGAATCAAATGGGATATCAACCACTACCACAAAATGATTCATATCAGTATCCTAATGGTGGCTGGGAGTATCACCAAGAATTAACAGATTCTAAGCAACCCAATCAATGGGATATGCTTCAGAAAATGATCAAGACAGATTCATGAGATATTGCTCACCACCACAAGATGATTTAGGTCATTATCCTCATGGTGACTGGGAATATCAATAAGGAATGAGCGAATATGAACAATCAAGTGAAATAAACTATTTCCCAGAGCCACAAAGTGACTCCTACTGTTATGACACGCACACAAATGATGGCTGGGAAGGGAATTGCAATGATTCACATTCTAATCATTCAAAGACATTATCCCTTGATTATGCTGTTAGTACATACATGGAAGATTGTTCCTCCATGCCACAAAATAATCCACACTATGATGAATTCAACAATCACTCAAGTTGTGGGTGGGAGGATCAAAACCAAACAGCATTCAATAGTTCATACTCCACTCATTAAGAAACATCATCACTGGAGTGTGCTTTCAATAAGTTCATGCAAGATTGTCCCCCAATGCCACAAGATGATCCATACTGTGATGAATTCAACAATTCTTCAAGTTGTGCTTGGGAGGATCAAAATCAGGGAGCACCCAATGTGTCATACTCCATTAATCAAGAGCCATCATCACCTGAGCAAACCTTCAATTCATTCATGCTAAATTGTCCAACCTCACCTCCCAGTTTTCCACTTGAAAACTTTTCATCACTTGATTTTGCCTCAACACAAAGCCTCCCTCAAGGTCCATACAACTCATTTTACTAACCACAAAATTCATTCCCCTACACAGAAAACTCATCTCAGCGGTCACAAAACTCATTTCATAACTCACAAGATTCATTCCATACCACTCAAAACAACCTCACCACAACACATCCATATCCATAAAATTGCTCTCAACCTTCATCTTTTGAGCTAGTAGTTGAGGATCCTCTTAAAAAATCCAGAGAATTATTAGAAAAGCAAGAATAATCCTGGAGAGAACAAGAAATTCTCCTCCAAAAGATGGACGAGCACTTGGAGAAAATAAGAAAACACTTAGAACTGCTAAGCAAGGAAGATGAAGACCAATTGATGGATGTGAAAGAGGAAGTGGAAGAGCAAGAAGAAGAGGTACCTGTGTCAAGAAAAATTTCAATGAAAAATGAGGTGGTAGAAATATTTGAACCTGAAATTGCACATCTACAGAAGCCACTTGAGATGACAAGGGAACATGAAAACTCACAACCCCCACAAACTTCCCTGAACTAAAAACTCTCAATACTTGAATCTGTGATTAAAAGATATGAAGAGGAGATGAAGAAATCTTGGGAAGAACAACAAACCTCCTGCATGAAAGTGCTATTAAGTCAAATGTTGAGTGCAAAAGAGGAAGTGGAAGAACAAGAAAGTAAGGAAGACAATCAAGGAAGTCCATACTCAAGTGAGGTAGAAATTTGCATAGAAGAAGGGCTCATTGAACCACCAATACAAGGAGCTCTTGATGAAGACAAAACTCCAATAATAACACAGTAACCATGTCTTGAAATCAAAGAAGTGAAGGCAACTAACAAGAGCACCGAGAAGAGGATTGTGACCAAGATACCAAGGACAACATTCAAGAAAAGGTCAACTGCAAACAATCCTACCCCTGATCCAGCAAGCAAGTTCAATCCAGCAACTTACAAAGGAAGCTTGCTGAGGAGAGACCAAGACAGGGGACAATAGCTGAATCTTCTCCCCCCTTGAGGTCATTCCTCTTAACAAACTGGAAGAAGAAGAAGAAAGTGAAGAACAACATGTCAAACTAATGACACTAAAAGAGCGCTTGTTGGGAGGCAACCCAACCTTAGGTAACATTTCATTTCTCTGATTTGTTTTCTTTCTTTGCTTTGTTTAATTTCAATAAATTGGCATATGGTTACATTCTATGTTTGGTGTTGCCCGACAACAATCTATTTCAATCTCTATGGAGGATTACATCAAAAATGAAAGTGTCACACTAAGATTCTAAGTTTGGTGTGCCACTTAATTTTCTATGCAAATCATCTAGCAACATCACTTGTCTGCATAATCATAATACCTTTGCAGTGTTATTTTTCTTTTGGTTTGATATTTTTTTTTCCATTTACTTTAGTCATTTCTTTATTTTTAATGCTTTCATTTATTTTGCTCCTTGACTGTTTTTTTGTTAAATACTTCACCAAGAAATCCTTACTCATGATAGTTCTTGGCTTTGTGATTGTATTTAACATACAACAGTTGTATTTGCTTAGTTTTATTTCAACTAAATTGACATGTGACTGCATTCTAATTTTGGTGTTGCTATGCAACAAAATTTATTTCTAAATCCATACTGGATACTTGCATTAATTCTAAGTGAAAGTGTCACACTAAGTTTGGTGTGCCACTTATATTTTTAAGCAATGTATCATGCACACCCTCTTATGTTTGCAGTCACAATGTCTCTGTTCTTGTGCCTTGATGGTTATTCTTAATTTTGCTTGCTTAAACACATGTACTACTAACATTTCATTGTGTAAGACACTCATGATCCATCTTAGCCCCATCACCACTGTTCTAATTGTTGCTTGAGGATGAGCAAGCATTCTGAGTTTGGTATGGGAAGAGAAAGAATATGAGGAAAAGGACAACAACAAGGAAGATGAACCACAAGGTAGTAACGCTCCTTTCTCCTCCTACTTACTTCCAGCACTGTAAATTGCATGATGATCTTTATCTTCTCTGTATGCATGTGTGTTATGAATAAGCATAGTTTGATTACTGATTTTTAACATCTTGCTGTGACATTATGACTACCATCTTAAATTTTGTGAGTTCAAAAGCAATAAAGCATCATGATCATAAACAACAAGGTCATTAAAGAAGAATTTAGCATGAGCATACAAGTATTGGAAGGCTAGTATGATTAATTGTTGCTCAATTGCACTAGATTTTATTTAATTGAAGTTTTCATCTAGAACATTTTATGAAATTTTTTTGAAATCATGAAAACCTTAAAGAAGCAATTGCAAATTAAGGCAAGAAAAGCAAAAGGGAAAGAATGAGAAAGTTGAAGGCTCTGAGTACCAATGACAATTCAATTGTCAAGTATTTGTGGTGTTTATGTATCTGACAAAAAGTTTGAAAACAAAACACTTAGAGTCAAGGCTAGGCTCAAGTGCAAAAGCACTCCCTCAAAGCTCAAGGCTCTGAGCATCAATGATTACAGAGTAAAGAAAAGAAACAAATGAGCTTAAAGAAGTCCTCTAATTAAGTGCTTGTGGTGCTTGTGTATCAAGTGGTAATACTTGAAAACAAAGCATTTATAGTCGTAGCTTTGTTATCAACTCATGGGGCAAAGCACCCAAAATGAGAAGCTAATAAGAAAATCAAAAGTTTGTTTCAAGGAAGAAATATAAGGAAAAGATTTCATAAATTGAGCTAGATAAAAGCATCAATCATTTACCTTTCTTTTGTGATTGTAGCATGCATGGAAAACTAGCCAACCATGAACATTAACTTGCTATTCTTCCCACCTTGATTTGTCAAAATTTACTACATGATTCTTTTCTTACTTGGGGACAAGCAACGTTTAAGTTTGGTATTGTGATGATATGTCATCATGTCCCATGACTAAATCAAGGAAGCGTGACAATCAGCGCTCATTTGCCAAGTGAGCGCCACGCTCACTAATTGAGCGTTTTCATGAATTTTCAGCTTGGAAGAAAGCTTTTTGCTGTCCGAGCGCTCACTAAGTTAACTGGGCGCTCACTAAGTTAACTTGGCGCTGACAGCACGACCATGCCTTCTTCAAAGCACCATAACCTGAGCTACAGATATCCAATTGATGCGCTTCTAGTTGCGTTGGAAATCTGACATTCAGAGCTTTCTAACGATATATAACAATCTACATTTAGCATGAAATTGAAACACAAGTGATTGGCATCTTTAAAGCCCAAAGAATACTCAGCAGCACATATGGAATGCTCATTTCCAAAATGAGCGCTACGCTCACTAAAGCAGCATTTTCGGGCATGTCAAATTGGAGGCAAGGATTTTAGCTATTGGGTAGCGCTCAATAATGCAACGTAGTGCTCATTAAGAGAGTGCTAGTTAAGGAAATGTGCAATGAGAGGAGCATACGAATGGTTAATGAACGTTACGCTCATTGTTGGAACAGAACGTTCTCCTGGAAGTGCAATTTTGGCACAATTAATCTGATTCAAAGCCCATTGAAGCCCCAAAGCAAGCAGAGTCCAATTGACATCACTCAAAGGCACAAGGATCAGTTAGATTAGGAATTTCATTTAATTGTAATTTTTTTTCAATTTCAATTTCATTTTGTAAAAGCCTATATAAAGGCATCAGTATCATTTCGTTAGAGGAGCGCACAGTAGGACTAGGAATAGAATAGTGGCTCAGGCTGGAGGATTAGAGACTCTAGATCTCTTCTGGAGGATTAAAGACTCTAGAGTGCTTAGTATAGTTGATACACTTTTACATTTCAATTGCATTGAATTCAGTTTACTCTTATTGCAAATCTGAATCTTCTGCACTTTTATTTCTCTGCAACTTTACAATTCTACTCATATTTCGATCTGATTTAATCTTCATGCAATTTAAATTTCCTGTTACTTGTTCTGATTTCTCTTCGATTGCTTGATCTACTGCTCTCTTTAATTTCCCTGCACCCAATTCCCTTTATATTTGATGCAATTTACTTTTCTTGCTCTTTAAGCTTCTGTCAATTTACCTTCTGTCCATTTACATTCTCTGCAATTTACTTCCTTCGATTTCATTTCATTCACCACTGTTAGCTTCACTAAACTAATCACCTCACTAAAGTTGCTTGAACCATCAATCCTTGTGAGATCGACCTCACTCTTGTGAGTTATTACTACTTGATGCGACCCGGTACACTTGCCGGTGAGTTTGTGTGAAATCCAATTTTCACCCATCAGTATTGAGAGTTCAAATGCATCCAACGGTAATTCAGAGAATCAGAAAAGCAAGAAGTAAACTGATGTGAAATATATATGGAGAAAAGAGTTAAGGTTTCAAAGATATCTATCTTCCGGATTGACTTTTCTTACTAACTATTTTAATCATGTAAGATTCAATTCATGGCAAACTATATATGACTAAACCCTAATTCCTTAGAACTTTTTAGTCTCCTCTAACCTTCATCAACTGTTAATTCCTTGGTCACTTGATTCCAATTAGAGGGTTAAGTTCAATTCTAGTTTATATGTCACAGAAACCCTAATTACCCAAATATAAGAGGATTATATGTCACGTATCCCGTTAAGTCCAGATAATTAGAAGTTTAGGAGAAATTGTTTTCAAGCTGTTGTTCAAGTAAAGAGCTTTTCCAAGTTTTACAAGAACTCAATTAGAACAAAGGTCATACTTCCGTTCTACCCAGATTCATAAGATAAAGAACGAAAATAATTCTTGAAATAGAAATTAGTACATGAATTAAAATAGAAAAGTAATAGTATCAATCCATACAATAGATAGAGCTCCTAACCTTAATAGGGGAGGTTTAGTTGCTCATGGTTTAGAGAGAAAACAAGGATTCTGAAAAACTATAAATTGCGGAATGAGGTATGAGAGAAGAGAAAAGCCCGAAGGGCTGATTCTTTTCCCTTTTATATCTAATCCTAATTAATGTAAAATATGTTCTCTAAAACTAAATAATATCTTTTTCTAATTATAAATAAATTAAAGTTTTAATTAAAATTGAGTAATATCTTCGTGCATCTTTAATGGATAAGTGGGGACCATTGCCTTTCATAAGAGTGGCGCCTAACTTGAGGATGTTGAAGTTGGACTTGGAGGAGGCAGCAAAGATTGGGCATGTTGATTGTGCATTGACGCCTAACTTGGTGGAGGTGGCGCCTAACTTGACCCTGGCCGAACCGAATTGAGTGTTGATGGTTGTCCTGGTGCCTAACTTGAGAAAACAAGCGCCTAACTTAGTGCAAAAATCCATCTTGGCACCTAACTTGATGAGCATGGCACCTAACTTCACGCTGAACTCCTCTCCTGGCGCCTAACTTGAGCCTAGTGGTGCCTAACTTCGCAGTTCCCGAAGTGAACTTTCCCTCCTGCACCTAACTTTGAAATCATAGCACCTAACTTGGGAAATTTCAAGTTAGGCGCCACCTTGGCCATACAGAATGAAGAAAAAGGGCATACTATTATATATCGTTGGAAAGCTCTGAAGTTAACTTTTCAATTCCATTAAAATCACGTCAATTGGACTTCTGTAGCTCAAGTTATGTCCGTTAGAGTGCAGGGAGGTCAGGGTTGACAGCATCATCCACTTTCTGCCTCTTCTTCTATAAAACTCCATCAAATCCATCCGAATGCTATCTGAAATAAACAGAATTTAAATCTTGATATAGTAGCATCCATAGTGGCTAAAAGATATTTAAATCTTGATTAAACACAACCCATCGAAGAAGCCCTAAAAAGCTACGTGAATTTAAACAATGTTGCAGAATCAAGCTGTACAAAAGAAGGACGAGGTCATGGTTTTAATTTTCAATCCAAAGGTAGAAAAAATTTCAAAGAAAGAGCTCACAGTAATCACAACCAAGGTAGGTATAATAATTTTAATCCGCCTAATTAAGGAAAAGGTGGAACAAATTTTAGACTTGTCAACTGTGGAAGAGGCCGAGTGATAAACCACTATTTTATGGTTTATTTTGTATTGAATTGAGTGGATTTTGTCAATTATTCTCCCACTTATTCATGTAAATTGCATGTTTTTAAGTTTTCTTCCTAATTTTGTGCTATGATTGAAAACATGCTTCTTAGGCCTTAAAATTAATAATTTTAATCATCTTTTATTACCATTCGATGCCGTGATGTGTTTGTTAAGTGATTTTAGGATTTATAGGGCAGGAATGGCATAGAGGATGGAAAGGAAGCATGCAAAAGTGGAAGGAACACAAGAAATTGAAGTTTTGAGAAGCTGGTGTCCACGCGCATGCATGGCTGACACGTACGCGTGACCAAGCCATAACCAAATGACGCGCACACATGGCTGACGCGTACGCGTGACCAGAAATTCATCCAAGCGACACGTATGCGGGATGAGTGTCACGTGCTGCAATAAGTGGAATTCGCTGGGGGTGATTTCTGGGCTGCTTTTGACCTAGTTTCAGGCCCGAAAATGAAGACAAGAGGCTGGGGAGTGGAGCTGGACATCATTTGAATCATTCATTCACTTTTTTTTACACACTTTAGGTCTTAGATGTAGGTTTCTAGAGGGAGAGGCTCTTTCCTCTCTCTAGGTTTTAGGGTTTCTTTTAGTTTTATTTCTTCTCAAATTCAGATTTCCATCTTGCTTTAATTTAGTTTCTCTTCTACATTTTATTATTCTAGCATCTTAGTTTATTTTCTCTTGTTGATTTCTTTATTTTTCCAATTTAGTTTATGAACTCTCTTTGTTAGATTTAATTCATTTTTAATACAATTTAAAGTATTTCATGCTTATGGCTTCTTTCTTTAATTGTTGTTTATTGATCCCTTGCATGTGTTAGTTTTATATTTTACTATCTCTTATTAACTTTCTATGTTTTTATTTTATGCCTTCCAAGTGTTTGATAAAATGCTTAGTTAGATTTTAAAATAGATTTTTGTGTTCTTGGTTTGGGTTGATGATTTGGAGACTCTTGAATTGTCAAAGTCTCTTGTTGATTGGTAATTGAAGATTGCCGGTTAGTTTGAACTTCACTAAATCTTGTCTCTCACTATGAGTTGACTAGGACTTGTGAACTCAAGTTGATTGTATGCACTTGTCTTTCCTTCATTGGTTAGAGGTTAACTAAGTGAAGGCAATTTACATTTACCATCACAATTGAGGACGATAATGAGGATAGGACTTCTAATTCTCTTTCCTTGCTAAGAGCTTTCTTAGTTGTTAGTTTATTTTCTTGGCATTTTACTTTCTTGTTCCTTATTTCAAAATCCCAAAAAGAAGTACATCATAACCAATAATAAACACACTTCCCTGCAATTCCTTTGAGAGACGACCCGAGGTTTAAATACTTTGGTTTATTTTTATTGGGGTTTGTACTTGTGACAACCTAATTAAACGTTGATCGAGGATAATTGGTTGGTTTAGATCTATACTTGCAACGTAATTTTATTGACAAAATCTTTACCGACATTTTTTCTCCGTCAAATTTTTGGCGCCGTTGCCGGGAATTTGCAAATGTGTTCCTTATTATTGGTTATTGTATATATTATGAATATTTTGCCTTTTTGCTTCTTTATTAGTTTTTGGTAGTTGTAGGAGTTTGTTTTCTTTATTTGTTATTAGTTTTTATTTTTATTTTCTCTTACTATTATGAATTCTCACCCCTTTAGCTATGAGTGTGGTTACAATTATGTTGTAGGAAATGAGAACTACAATGAAGGCTTGCATCAAGGATGGGACAATCAAAGGTGGGAGGATCCATATGCTTATGATCAACCATCTTGGCAACATCCTCCTCCAACTTACAATGAGCAAGAGCCATTCCAAGATGCATATCAATTCAATGGCCATGGTGGACCTCCTTAGGATTATCAACAACCACCACCATATGCCTATGAACCCCCTCCTCAATATAGCCCTCAACCACCATACTCACAAGCCCCACAACACCAAACACCTTCATATGACCCTAATTCTTATCCACCATACTAACAACCTTATGAGCTACATGAACTATATATAGAACCACCCCAATTCCAACACAATTACTCCCAAGAACCACTACCTCAATATACACCATCCCCATATCCTTATCAAGACAAACCACCTTCCTATCATGAATCCTTCCTCCTAAGCAATGAACCCTCATATCAACTCCAGTCTCTAATGGATGACACCTTTGGTCTTGTTCTTCAAGGGCAAAGAGAGATGCAATAAATGACACTAGAGTTCATAGCTACCTTGACTGAGGTAGTAAATAATTTAGCCTCCCTGCGCTTCGACACTCAAAGTACCCCATGGCCACATGTGGAGAATCTAATGAGGAGTGTAGCATGAAGGAGAGATTAGAAACTCCGGTGGAAAATGAGGAATGCAACTTTGTATTGGAACAATTGGAGGAAGACATAATTGTTTAAGAGGAACAAGTGGTCGAAGACTTAGGAGATGCTGAACCTCCATGGGAATCTAGAGTTGTAGAGTATTCCTCCAAGAAGCTTGAAATTAATGTTGAGGAGGGTAGTACATGGTGCGCGTGTACGCAAAACCCACACTATTTCGTACAACAGCAGCAGTACCAGCAAGTGCACTGGGTCGTTCAGTTAATACCTGAGTGAGTCAGGGTCGATCCCATGAGAATTGTGGCTTAAAGCAAGCAATGGTTGTCTTGCAGGTCTTAGTCAAGCGGAATCAGAAGGAGTTGGTTATGAAACTATGAAGACATATAAGTAATAAAGATATCAAATGGGAATAGAGTTGAGAGTCGGAGTTTGTTTTGCCTTTCTGAATGAACTCTGGTACTATTGTCTTCTTTTCTTATAAATGATCTTCTTCTACAGCAGGCTGTAAGTGATCAAAGCCATTGCCCGTGGTCATTGATCTCCTCTGCTACAGGTTGAACACGGCCCTGGCCATTGGTCGTGGTTACTCAATCTGACGAAGGGTGAAGCGCATAGCAACCCATTCTCTTGGTGATCCTACTCAAAATGCCACAAACAAGGTCGAAACTTCCGGATCAGAGAACACCGCTTCTTGGATTCTAGCCTATACCACGGAGACCTTAATCTCCTCGGAGATCGGCTTAACTAGTGTCTTGAGAAGTCCCCAATGAAATCATGGATTAACCGTCTGATAGATGTATAAACATAGCTGTTGGCTCATGCTTTTCTTCCAGGTACTCACACGAACACAAGTAGCCGCAGGTGTTTGTCAGGCACGTTCGTCTTAATGTGATGAACAGAGCCAATTTGTCAGATTTTCCTATTCATCATGATGAAGATCGGAGATACATCTTAGAGATAGATCAAGCATGGATTGAAGAAGAAGAAATAGTACTTTTATTAATTTATAGGACTCAGCAGGGCTCCTCCCCTCAACCTAGGAGGTTTAGAAACTCATACTGAAAGTAAAAATAATGGAAAAACATGAATATGGCAGACCTCCCTCCATGGGAGGTGTAAAAGTGATGTTCCTCTCCCTAAATTACATAGATTAAATCCTTTAAATACTAAACAAATGACTAGTAAGGGTAAAACAGTCTATTTAGTGCTAAAATCCACTTCTGAGGCCCACTTGTTGAGTGTTTGGGCTGAGCTTTTATGAGATCCACGTGCTATGAGGCTCCTTGGGCATGGAACGCCAGCTAGCGAGTCCTCTTTGGGCATTTGGATGCTGGGATCTGCTCTTTGGGCGCTGGACGCCTAGAAGGGGGCAGGAAGCTGGCGTTAGACGCCAGTTTTGGGCCTTCTAATCCGAAGAAAAGTATGGACTATTATATATTTCTCGAAAGATCTAGAAGTCATCTTTCCATAGCCATTGAGAGCGCTCCATTTGAACTTCTGTAGCTCAAGAAAATCCACTTTGAGTGGAGGGAGGTTAGAATCCAACAGCATCTGCAGTCCTTCTTCAACCTCTGAATCTGATTTTTGCTCAAGTCCCTCAATTTCAGCCAGAAAATATT
>NC_029793.2:92852279-92867507 GCF_000816755.2 Arachis ipaensis
TCCAGATAACATCTGCAGTGCTTTCTCTGTCTCTGAATCAGACTTCTGCTCTAACTCCTCAATTTCAGCCAGAAAATACCTGAAATTGTCCAAAAACACAAAAAATTATAGTTGAATCCAAAAATGTGAATTTAACACTAAAACCTATAAAAAATTAATAAAAACTAAATAAAAACTACTAAAAACTATATGAAAGTGATGTCCAAAAGTGTATAAAATATCCGCTCATCAGTATACAACCTCTAAGGCATGTTCCCTATGAAGAATTGGACAAAATAGATCAAGAGGCAAGTTCCCTTAGTGATGATGATCATGAATCAAGCCCTCCTAGTAATGAATTTGCATCCACAAGTGAACCCCTTGAGTTTGAAGAACTTTCTCCGGATGAAATTGAAAGCAACAATGAGGTAGATTTCTCTCAACCACATATTTATGATTTAAGTGACGGCGCGTCACCTTCGCTTTTCTGCTTCTCACACGTACGCGTGACTGAAGCGTACGCGTCGCCTCCTCCTTCTACTATCCACACATGCGCGTGGATGACGCTTACCCGTCGCTTCTCTTCTTCCATTTCCTTCTTCTTTCTTCTCTCCTTCTTCTTTCTTTCTACATTTCATCTTCTTCATTCTTTTAATTTCTCATCCTTATTCTCTTTCATTCTCTTTTACTTATTGCATTTGCATACTTTCATTCATTGCATTTTAACTTTGTGTTTCTTCTTATTTTCTTTTCTAAGTTTGTTAATTTTCCATTGGTGTTGACTTTTCTTACTCAACTGTTGACTATTTTTTGCATTGTTTTTGTGCTTCGTCACTTGTTTTGTATTGTTGGGTGATGATATTTATATGCCAATGCTTATCTTTTGTGACACTTGCATTCTTTGTGCATTGATATGAACTCATATTGTCTTTCATGACCCACTCTTTCCTCTTTGAACTTGATGCTTTCGAGTGTTCTCTTCATGCTATTTACTTATGCTTAAACTTTACTCTTACATCAAGTATTTGTTGATATGCCATTCGCTTATATTATTTTCTCACTTGTATGTTGTAGCTACCATGTAGTTGAGAACCCCACTTTATTCGGCATTAGCCCTACGTATATTCTATTAGCTTTATTTTTGGGCTTAATCTTCTTTCTTTTTCTCACCTTTCAGGCTGGCCACCAAGAAGGAAAAGGAAAAGCTTCTAAATGGGGTGGACAAACAAGTTTTTTCGCACAATCTTTTGAAGGAGCTCATCAGTTGTAGCCACCCTAATCCACCTTGCCTATCTTTGCATGCACCGAGGACGGTACAATCTTTAAGTGTAGGGAGGTCGAGACCGACTTTCGTGGATAACTACTTCCTTTTTCAGCACCAATTCTTAATCTTCATTGTTAGATTAGTTGTTGTATTGCATAATAGATTGCATGTGTAGTTAATTGCTTGCATTTATGTACTACTTGATTGAAGTGATGAATTCTTTTCCAAGAAACTGTTTTAGGGTATTTCACTAATTTGAATTGAAATTTTTTGAACTTGCCTGAAGAAATTTAATTTGGAACATGGTTTTAGAGCTAGAACACACAAACCAGTGAGATTTTGAGCCTAATAGATTGGTTGCATCTTATCAACCAATGTTTTGTTTTGGTGTGTGTTGTTCTCTCTAAGATTGTGATCATTGTCTTGCTTGATTATATATTCCCATTGTTTGATGTATACATGCGCTTATGTGATTGAGGCCCTTGTTTCACTAAGCTCACATACCCATATGGTCTTACCCTTTCATCATCCTTTGCAAACCAATGTTGAGCCTAGTTGAGCTTATTTAACCCCATTTATTCTTTATTTTAGCACATCACTAACTTTAAGCGAAAAAACAATGAATGTCCTTAATTTGAATCCTTGGTTAGCTTAGACTAGTCAGAGTGTTCATGAATTAAGTGTGGAAAAGTTGGGATTGGGAACATTTGGTTTGGAAATTGTATACAACTTATCTCTCAAGTAATCCTCTAAGGCCATAAAGTCTAAAACAGAAAGGGTGAGAGAGACTACTACAATAGAATAAAACAGAAATAAACCAGGAAAAAACCATACTCCACTCTGTCCCCTTGCCCGCAATTTTACCGAGGTGAATTACGACCTACATCTGAAAATCTACAACAACATATGGTATGAGAACTGGAGGTTCTCAGTATGGTAACAGTGCCCAATATGTAAGATTTAAGGTTCCGGGATGCCAAAGGCAATCGTAGAACTTCACACCGATATTGATATTCAAGCTTAACATAAATAAATAAATTAAACATAAACCATAAGCAGAGTTATCTAAACTTAGGGGATTTCTAACTAGAACTAGTCACACCGCTGTATCCCACAGCCTTCACTAACTTAACTTCCGTGCGATCCCATCGCCACCGCCTACCTAACCTCCTCAGCACCAGACAATCACAGATAATACAAGCAAGTAATACACAGGTAATATTCATATCTAGCAAGTAATTCAAGAAGCAAGTAGGTATATTACACAATTAGGTAAACTCAAGTAATCAAAGCAAACAAGCATATAAGAGATGCATATGATGAATGCCTATCCTATTGGCTTGTGATATAACTTGTCGGTCCGTAAATGCCAACCCGACACATCCTTCTGGATATAGCCTTTTTTGCCACGCCAGAGATATAGTGCTGGTGCGTGGAAATCGTGATCTCACACTTTTCACATCTCCGCACAACTAACCAGCAAGTGTACTGGGTCGTCCAAGTAATACCTTACGTGAGTAAGGGTCGATCCCACGGAGATTGTCGGCTTGAAGCAAGCTATGGTCATCTTGTAAATCTCAGTCAGGTAGATTGAAGTGGTTATGGGGTTTTGATAATTAAAATATAAATAAAACATAAAATAAGATAGAGTTACTTATGTAATTCGTTGGTGGGAATTTCAGGTAAGCGTCTGGAGATGCTTTGTTGCTTCTGAACCTCTACTTTCCTATTGCCTTCTTCCAGCCATGCGTTACTTCCTTCCTTGGCAAGCTGTAAGATCCTCTCAGTGAAAATGGTTCTCTATGATTTCTGCACGGCTAATCAACTGTCAGATTTCTCGTCTCGGATGAAAAATACCAGGTACAGCTACTGCATGGCTAATCATCTGTCGGTTCTCGCTAGCGTCAAAATAGAATCCATTGATCCTTTTGCACACTGTCACTTGTGCCCAACATTCGCAGGTTTGAAGCTCGTCACAGTCATCCCTTTCCGGATCCTACTCGGAATACCACAGACAAGGTTTAGACTTTCTGGATCCCAGGAATGGCTGCCAATAACTCTAGCCTATACCACGAAGATACTAATCTCACGGACTTAGTCCGTGTATTAGATATCCAAGAGAATATACTCCGACTGTCGTCCAATGACTATGTTGAACATCATGTAGACCGCTTTGTGGTTGTCAGGCACACGGATCTTGGCTAAGCGAGTAACGAAGATTGGGTGATTGTCACAGGTCACCCCTTCATTCTGAGTTAACTAAATTAAGTACGAGAGTATATCTTGGAGAAGAAGTAGGCGTGAATTGAAAGAAAAACAATAGTACTTGCATTAATTCATGAAGAACAGCAGAGCTCTACACCTTAATCTATGGGGTGTAGAAACTCCACCGTTGAAAATACATAAGTGAAAAAGGTCTAGGCATGGCCGTGAGGCCAGCCTTCAAACATGAACAATGGTCTATGATAGCATAATATTAACAAAAGACATAAAATAAATCCCTAAAAGTAGTTTTTAAACTAAACTAGTAGCCTAGGTTTACAGAAATTGAGTAACTAAGTGCATATAGTGCAGAAATCCACTTCCAGGGCCCACTTGGTGTGTGCTTGGGCTGAGCATTGAAGCTTTTTCGTGCATAGGCTATTTCTGGAGTTAAACGCCAGCTTTGGTGCCAGTTTGGGCGTTTAACTCCAATTCTGGTGCCAGTTTGGGCGTTTTACGCCAAGATGTTTTAGGCTGGCTTTGGACGCCAGTTTGAGCCATCAAATCTCAGGCGAAGTATGGACTATTATATATTACTGAAAAGCCCAGGATGTCTACTTATTAACGCAATTGAGAGCGTGCCAATTGGGCTTTTGTAGCTCCAGAAAATCCATTTCGAGTGCAGGAGGGTCAGAATCCAATAGCATCTGCAGTCCTTTTTCAGCCTCTGAATAAGATTTTTGCTCAGGTCCATCAATTTCAGCCAGAAAATACCTGAAATCATATAAAAACACACAAACTCATAGTAAAGTCCAGAAATGTGATTTTTGCATAAAAACTAAAAAAATATAATAAAAAGTAAATAAATCATACTAAAAAGTATGTAAAAACAATGCCAAAAAGGGTATAAATTATTCGCTCATCACAACCCCATACTTAAATTGTTGCTTGTCCCCAAGCAACTGAAAACAAAATAGGATGAAAAGAAGAGAAAATACAATAAATTTCAAACTTATCAATGAAGATTAGCTTTAATTAGATGAGCGGGACTTGTAGCCTTTTTGCTTCTAAAGAGTTTTGGCATCTCACTTTATCCTTTGAAGTTCAGAATGATTGGCATCTATAGGAACTCAGAATTCAGATAGTGTTATTGATTCTCCTAGTTCAGTATGTTGATTCTTGAACACAGCTACTTTATGAGTCTTGGCCGGGACCCTAAGCATTTTGTTTTCCAGTATTACCACCGGATACATAAATGCCACAGACACATAACTGGGTGAACCTTTTCAGATTGTGACTCAGGTTTGCTAGAGTCCCCAGTTAGAGGTGCCCAGAGCTTTTAAGTACACTCTTTTTGCTTTGGACCACGACTTTAACCGCTCAATCTCAAGCTTTTCACTTGACACCTTCACACCACAAGCACATGGTTAGGGACAGCTTGATTTAGCCGCTTAGGCCAGGATTTTATTCCTGTGGGCCCTCCTATCCATTAATGCTCAAAGCCTTGGATCCTCTTTACCCTTGCCTTTTGGTTTAAAGGGCTATTGGCTTTTTTTGCTTGCTTTTTCTTTTTCTTTCTTCTTTTTTTTTGCCAATTTTTTTTCTGCAAGCTTTGTGTTCACTGCTTTTTCTTGCTTCAAGAATCAATTTTATGATTTTTCAGATTATCAAATAATATTTCTCCTTTTTCTTTATTCTTTCAAGAGCCAACAATTTTAACATTCATAAACAACAAATTCAAAAATATGCACTATTCATGCATTCATTCAAAAAACAAAAAGTTTTGCCACCACATCAAAATAATTAAGCTAATTTCAAGATAAAATTCAAAATCCATGTACTTCTTGTTCTTTTACAATTAAAAACAATTTTCATTTAAGAAAGGTGATGGATTCATAGGACATTCATAGCTTTAAGACATAGACACTAGACACTAATGATCATGTAATAAAGACACAAACATAGACAAAACAATAAGCATGTAATTCAAATAACAGAAAAATAAAAACAAGGAAATTAAAGAACGGGTCCACCTTAGTGATGGCGGCTAGTTCTTCCTCTTGAAGATCTTATGGAGTGCTTGAGCTCCTCTATGTCTCTTCCTTGTCTTTGTTGTTCCTCCCTCATGGCTCTTTGATCTTCATGGAGGAGGATGGAATGCTCTTGGTGCTCGATCCTTAGTTGCCCCATGTTGAAACTCAGTTCTCCTAAAGAGGTGTTAATTTGTTCCCAATAGTTTTGTGGAGGAAAGTGCATCCCTTGAGGCATCTCAGGGATTTCTTAATGAGGATTTTCCTCATGCTCTTGTTGAGGTCCATGAGTGGGCTCTCTTGTTTGCTCCATCCTTTTCTTAGTGATGGGCTTGTCTCCTTCAATGAGGATGTCTTTCTCTATGACAATTCCAGCTGAATTGCATAGGGTACAGATGAGATGAGGGAAGAATAACCTTCCCAAAGTAGAGGGCTTGTCCGCCACTTTGTAGAGTTCTAGGGATATGATCTCATGAACTTCTACTTCCTCTCCAATCATGATACTATGGATCATGATAGCCCGGTCTATTGTAACTTCAGACTGGTTTCTAGTAGGAATGATAGAGCGTTGGATGAACTCCAACCATCCCCTAGCCACAGGCTTGAGGTCAAGCCTTCTTAGTTGAACTGGCTTGCCTCTTGAGTCTCTCTTCCATTGAGCTCCTTCCACACAAATGTCCCTAAGGACTTGGTTCAACCTTTGATCAAAGTTGATCCTTCTAATGAAAGGATGAGGATCTCCCCTCATCATTGGCAAGTTAAATGCCAACCTTACATTTTCTGAACTGAAATCCAAGTAATTCCCCCGAACCATTGTGAGCCAATTCTTTGGGTTCGGGTTCATACTTTGGTCATGGTTCCTAGTGATCCATGCATTAGCATAGAACTCTTGAACCATTAAGATTTTGACTTGTTGGATTGGGTTGGTGAGAGCTTTCCAACCTCTTATTTGAATCTCATGTCGGGTCTCCGGATATTCACTCTTTTTGAGTTTGAAGGGGACCTCGGGAATCACCTTCTTCTTGGCCACAACTTCATAGAAGTGGTCTTGATGGACCTTTGAGATGAATCTCTCCATCTCCCATGACTCGGAGGTAGAAGCAATTTCCTTCCCTTTCCTCTTTCTAGAGGTTTCTCCGGCCTTAGGTGCCATTGATGGTTATGGAAAAATAAAAAGCAAGGCTTTTTCCACACCAAACTTAAAAGGTTTGCTCGTCCTCGAGCAAAAGAAGAAAGAAAAGAGTAGAAGAAGAAGAAATGGAGGAGATGGAGGGAGGTTAGTGGTTCGGCCAAGGGGGGAAGAAGTGTTTGTGATGTGTGAAAGTTGAGGTAGTGAGGAGGGTTATTTATAGGGTAAGAGAGAGAGAGGGAATCCGTGTGAGGATGAGTGGGTTTAGGAGGGAAATTGTTTGAATTTGAATGGTGAGGTAGGTGGGTTTATGATGGATGGATGTGAGTGGTGAAGAGGATATGGGGAAGAGTGTTATGGAAAGGTGTGAAGAGGAGAGAAGAAGATGTGGGGTAGGTGGGGATCCTGTGGGTCCACAGATCTTGAGGTGTCAAGGAATTCTGCTCCCTGCACTATTCTGGCGTTCAAACGCCCATTGTGTGCCAATCCTGGCATTTAACGCCAGCTCTGCTACCTTTCCTGGCGTTAAACGCCAGCTCTGCTACCTTTCCTAGCGTTTAACGCCAGCCAAACGCCAGACAGCCTTTTTTGGTGTCAAACGCCCAGAGTGCTGCCCATTCTGGCGTTTAACGCCCAAAATACTGCCAGGCTGGGCGTTGAACGCTCATTCTGCTATCCTTACTGGCGTTTAAACGCCAGTAAGCTTGTCCTCCAGGGTGTGCTAATTTTGTTGCTGTTTTTCATTTTGCTTTAATTTTGCAGTTGTTTTTATGACTTCACATGATCATCAACCTAAAGAAAACATAAAATAACAATGAAAAAAAAAATATAATTAAATAACATTGGGTTTTCTCTCAACAAGTGCTTCTTTAATGTCAATAGCTTGATAGTGAGCTCTTACAGAGCTTCATAGAGACTCAGAGCTTGATGATGACCTCCCAACACCAAACTTAGAAGTTGAGTGTGGGGGCTCTGCTTGACTCTGTATTGAGAGAAGCCTTTCATGCTTCCTCTCCATGGTTACAGAAGAGGATCCTTGAGCCTTAAACACAAGGTAGTTCTCATCCAATTGAAGGACTAACTCTCCTCTGTCTACATCAATCACAGCTCTTGCTGTGGCTAGGAAGGGTCTTCCAAGGATGATGGAATCATCTTCATCCTTCCCAGTGTCTAGGATTATGAAGTCAGCAGGGATGTAATAGCCTTCAACCTTCACTAAGATATCCTCTACAGGTCCATAAGCCTGTTTCCTTGAATTATCTGCCATCTCTAGTGAGATTCTTGCAGCTTGTACCTCAAAGATCCCTAGTTTCTCCATTACAAAGAGTGGCATGAGGTTTATACTTGAACTAAGGTCACACAGAGCCTTCTTAAAGGTCATGGTGCCTATGATGCAAGGTATTAAGAACTTTCCGGGATCCGGTTTCTTTAGAGGTAATTTCTATTGAACTAAGGTATTCAGTTCATTGATGAGTAATGGAGGTTCATCCTCCCAAGTCTCATTACCAAATAACTTGGCATTCAGCTTCATGATTTCTCCTAGATACTGAGCAACTTGCTCTTTAATAATATCTTCATCCTCTTCAGAGGAAGAATACTCATCAGAGCTCATGAATGGCAACAGTAAGTTTAGTGGAATCTCTATGGTCTCTATATGAGCCTCAGATTCCCTTGGTTCCTCATTAGGGAACTCCTTAGTAGCCAGTAGACGTCCATTGAGGTCTTCCTCATTGGAAATCACTGCCTTTTGACTCTCTCCAGGTTCGGCCATGTTGGACGTGTTTATGGCCTTGCACTCTCTTTTTGGATTCTCTTCTATATTACTTGGGAGAGTACTAGGAGGAGTTTCAGTAACTCTTTTACTCAGTTGACCCACTTGTGCCTCCAAATTTCTAGTGGAGGACCTTGTTTTAGTCATGAAACTGTGAGTGGTCTTACTTAGATCAGAGATTATGGTTGCTTAGTCAGAGAGGCTCTGCTTAGAATTCTCTGTCTGTTGCTCAGAAGATGATGGAAAAGGCTTGCTATTACCAAACCAGTTTCTTCCACCATTATTATTATTGAAGCCTTGATTAGGCTTTTGTTGATCCTTCCATGAGAAATTAGGATGATTCCTCCATGAAGGATTATAGATGTTTCCATAGGATTCTCCCATGTAATTCACCTCTTCCATTGTAGGATTCTCAGGGTCATAAGCTTCTTCTTCAGAGGAAGCTTCTTTAGTACTTGATGACTTGCATCAGCTACCCTTCTTTCTTACATAAAGAGGACCATAAAAGACCATAAATCTCATTTGATCAGTACAATTCATGCATTATTTGATGAATATTATGGTACACTACTTTGAGATGAGTTGTGCTGAATTTCAGGTGAGAAAAACATCAAAAATTGGGTAGAAGATAAACAAGAAGCTGGGCGTGGCACGCCAGTACTAAAGTCCAGAGAAGAAGTCCAAGCATGCATGTGGGTGTGGCACGCTAATACAAAATTCCAGAGAGCTACAATGGAGGACAAAAAAAGGGGCGTGGCACGCCTGGCCCATCAATTACTATGGGCGTGCCACTTGAGCAAAGGGGCGTGGCACGCCAACTCACCATTCCAAGAAGAACCTTCACTATGGCGTGCCGCTTGGTGTTGAAGGCGTGGCACGTCAGCCCCAAGAAGTCACTTGGGCGTGCCACTTGAGAACCTAGGCGTGGCACTGATGACATGTCATCTTAGCCTAGTTTCACTAGTCTTTTTCTCTTGTTTTCATTTAGTTTTATGCACTTTCTTGCATTATAAATTAGCCATTTGAATTGGAATTGCATGGTTTTGAAGCTCCTGGGAAGGCAACGTTTGCTCCAACGTTTGCCTCAAACGTGAGGTCAAACGTTGGCTCCAAAATAGAAGAGAATTGAAGCTCCTGGGAAGGCAACGTTTGCTCCAACGTTTGCCTCAAACGTGAGGTCAAACGTTGGCTCCAAAAAGAAGAGAGTTGGAGCTCCTGGGCACAGCAACGTTTGAGCCAACGTTTGCCTCAAACGTTGGCGCCAAATAGCATGAAGGGGCATACTTCCAACAAGAATAACTTGAGTTGTAGATGTCCAATTGAGGTGATTCTAAGTGGGTTAGAAAGCTGACATTCAGAGCTTTCCAAACATATATAATAGTTTCTATTGGGCACAAAATTGGCAACGCGACAAGAGGACAAAGTAGCCCCCAAGAAGCATACAAAAAGGGAGGTCCACGTTTGAGCTCACGTTTGACCTCAAACGTTGAGCCAAACGTGGAAGACAGCACACGGCCTAGCTGCATAATGCCTCACTC
The DNA here is from genome assembly GCF_000816755.2 of Arachis ipaensis. Lineage (NCBI taxonomy): Eukaryota > Viridiplantae > Streptophyta > Magnoliopsida > Fabales > Fabaceae > Arachis > Arachis ipaensis. The sequence goes on from NC_029793.2 coordinate 92,862,193, forward strand.
AAGTAACGTTTGAGTCAACGTTTGCCTCAAACGTTGACTCAAACGTGAATGGTTCATGGCCTGGTTCACTAATGGATTTCCTCCCAACACCAAGAGCAATCAACAGAGGCTACTATCAACCCAATTCCATCAAGGCTAAAGGCCCAATTCAAGGCTTAATGATCATTTAAAGAAAGTGTATAAATAGCTTAGGATTTGAAGTTTTTGGGGAGCTTCTTTTTTAGAATTTTTAATACTTGCAGTAGAGAGCTCACCTGAGTAGTTGCTTTTAGAATTTCTGAGTCTCGGGGAAGGAAAATTGAATTCTCTTCCTCTTAGTTTTCTTGTTTTCAATTTCATCTTACAATTGTCTTGAGTCTTGGGTGTTGAAGAATTGAGGAAATTCTGTCTCAATCTCACCTTAAGATCTCTCTGTTTTCTTTACTGCATTCCTTTGAGAAATCAATATTTGAATCCTTTTCTTCTACTGCTTCATCTTTACTTTTCTTGCAATTAAATTCTGAAATTGGATCTAGGAAGACATTGAGATCTAGACTTGGTTATCTAGTCTCTTGGGTCCTGAGATCTGGAGATTCTATTTTAAGTTTCTCTGTTGAACGCTTCTTCAAGCAATTTACATTTTCTGTTTGAGATCTACTGCAATTAAATTCATCCTTTACCTCCCTGCTTGTTGCAATTTACTTTCCTGTGTTTAATTTCTGCAATTCCACATCCCTAACCCATTTACAATTCAAGCCATTTACATTTCTTGCACCTTAAGATTCAGCCATTTACATTTCTTGCAATCTAAGTTTCTGCAATTTAATTTCTTGTTCTTTAAGATTCAGCACTTTTATTTTCTGTTCTCTTTAATTTCTTGCAATTCACCCACTCCCATTTACATTTCAAGCAATTTAGTTTCTGAAATCATACTTCACTCAACTCAACACTTGATTCGCTTGACTAAATCAATCGCTAAACTAAAATTGCTCAATCCTTCAATCCCTGTGGGATCGACCTCACTCATGTGAGTTATTATTACTTGATGCGACCCGGTGCACTTGCCGGTGAGTTTTGTGTCAGATCGTTTTCCACACATCAAGTTTTTGGCGCCGTTGCCGGGGATTGAAATAGATTGACAATGATTAAGTGAGGTGGTAGTTTAGATCAAGCACCTTTTCTTTTCTGTTTCTCTAATTTTTGACTGACACACTAACTGTTTGAATTTTTGCCTGAGCTAATTGAAACCTCACTTTAGCAATGGAGTGAAGTTCTCTTGGTTTAACTTGCTGAGTATGATTCTCATAGCTTGATAAATCAACGAGAAAAGTGATTTTCGATCATTAATCTCTCAAGTTTACCAACTATTTGACACATTGCATTAACTAACCCTTTAATCATATCCTGGCATAAATGTACTCCATCTTCATTTGAACTGTATGTGATTGTGCAGACCATGGAAGGGAAATCGATGAATGCCAGTAATCATGGGAGCGATATCCCACCTTAGATGACAAGCAACCACTCATCACCATGAACGAGATTGCTCAGTGGTTTGAAGCTTTCCCACAAGGAAACATCATCGGATGGGAAGAACTAATGAGTGAACTCCTAGTCAAGCTGAAGCCACCTCAAAGAACTGTTAAACCAGAGGCAGGAGTGCAACCATTCGCACAAGAGAAGGAAATTGAAGGTATTCGTGCAATCATGGCCCAAAGCGAGCAGATATATCAACAGCTTAAGCAACAATTGGAGCTGATTAACCGAAAAGTAGATGAGTTGCAACATGCTGTGGGAAATGCACAGAACTCACCTCAAAATCCCCATTGTCGGAATCAACCTGAAAACGGTTCTGGAGTAATTAACTATGAGCAACAAATTCATGAGCGATCACACTCTCCAAACAGCTCCTCAAGCATGTCCCAACGTAGGACTCAGAATGATGTGTACAACCCACCCTGGAGAACTCAATCCACTTGGAGGGGGGTTGAAAACCAAAATCAAAGACCAAGGGACTTCAACTGCAACAACCCCAATTTCAAAAACCAGCATAAAAACAACCCCCACAACAACAACCATCACGCACCACCCCAATGCACACACTTCCAACCCCATCCTACCTCACAACTTGCCCAAAATGACTTTCGTCAACCATTATAGTTGACACAACCACAACCAATTCCAAACTCTCAAAGACTATATGTTCTAGAAATGATGATGGAAAGATTCATGAAAGTTCAAGAAATGATAACAATAGAGCAGGAAGAAGTAAGGAAAAATCAAGAGATGATAAGCAGGAACCAAGAGGCCTCACTCAGAAGAGTTGAAAAGCAAATGGAACAACTGGTTCAAAACCTTGCTGAATTGGGCGATAGAGAGGCAAATATATCCCTGAGAGCCACTGAAGATGACCCAAAGAACAGTGAAAAAGCTGCTGGGTTGAAAGGGAAAGCAGTTATGGAAAAAAGTGAGAAGGCTACGGGAAAAGAAACAATCATCAAGGAAAAGCCCACGGTGAGAGGGGGAAACCAAAGGCAACAGAAGCCTCAACTTCGATAATCAGAGGATGAAAGATGTCAAGCTAATGACAAGAAAAGAGCGCTTGTTGGGAGGCAACCCAACCAGAGGTAGTTTTCTTTCCATAGTTACTTTAATAAAAAGGTTAATTAACTTCATCTATATTGCAAGAAGCTAAGTTTGGTGTTGCACACCAAAACAATATAAGGGAGAATGAAGGATTCTAAGTTTGGTGTTCCACCAAAATTTCATCATATAACATATTCTCACCTTCTGCATAATGCTAGCTTCAAGCATTTAGACAAACTAGTTAACCATTCTGCTATTTTCAGTTTAATTGCCTTTGAAAAAGAAAAAGAGTTTCACAGCTGGTTAGTTTGATGAACAAGAATCATTGGCAAGGTACTAAGTTTGGTGTTCCCACACCAAAGTAAGTATAAAGGCCCACAAATAAATCATGCATGTTAACCATTGTTTCTAAGTGCTTGGGGAACAAGCAACTTTCAATATCACTGCAGAACACCATACAAACTTTTGAAAGACTTAGCATCATCAATCAAAGAGGTGAAAGAGGAATGTGAAGACCAGCAATGATGATGAGAAAGAGGACAGCAAGTAAACTCCAGAAGGTTGTATTGTTCATTAGCAGATATTGCTGTGATTGAAAGTGATAATATACCCCTATCTGTCCTTCTGTCTAGTATAGTTTTTCTGCAATTCAATAAGCAAAAGTGCTTGATCATTTACAACACTATACTCCCCAAAACTTGTTTGCACTCAATTTTTCATAAATGCGTCACATGAAAGTTCTTTGGAAAGAAGGATTGAGGAATTAAACAATTTTGAGGCAAGCAAAAGATTAGGAGAAGTGGTGGTTCTAGTTGTATGATTATGCATTGAGGTTGCATGCTTATGAAAACTTGCATGGGAGCTCATAGGCGGGATATAGAGTTCAAAGAAGTGTTGTGGAGATTCTCAAACATTTATTGATCCAAGAAGCAGCAAACAAAACAAAAGAAAATAAAGAAAATACAAAAACAAAAAGAACATGGCCCAAGGCTCTGAGCATCAATTACTAGGAAGAAAAGAAGAAAGAAACAAGAACTCAAAGAGTTATTATCCTAGTAAATGCTTGTGGTCGAAGTGTGTCAAAGAGAGAGGCTTGAGCAAGTAAATCCTAAGAGGTGCTTCAACACCTAATACCTTAAAACCAACTGGTTTAGGAGTATTGATTGAAAGCTTATCTAAAGAGCCGCTTTGAGACATGACACTTAGAGTCAAGGCCAAAACACATAAATTATAAGCTGCTTCAAGGTGATTACCTATAGAGAGATCTCCATGATATCATTTGGATGAAAGTCCTAGGACCTAAGACTTCCAAGATGTAGGGACTAGTAAGCACTGAAGCCCTTACATGAGCACATAATTTAGAGTTTAACCCACTGTCACTTAATCACTTCACTCACCGGACAGAACATGTAATTCTTCAAATCCATTCAAAATTGAAAGAACCTTTGAGCATAATTCTTTCTTGTTTGGGGACAAGCAAGCTTTAACTTTGGTATTGTGATGACAAGTCATCTTAGCCTAGTTTCACTAGTCTTTTTCTCTTGTTTTCATTTAGTTTTATGCACTTTCTTGCATTATAAATTAGCCATTTGAATTTGAATTGCATGGTTTCCTTAAATCAATCAACCACCTTTTAATTGATACAAAATCATGAGGTTCAAGCTAACTTTAGTTGATAATTAATTGATTTATAAACCTTGTGAATTTTGTGATACTTTGATTGGTTGTTTTGATTACTTGTAGGTGAAGAAAGGAAACAAAAGGTGTGCCGACATTATGGAAGAAGGTTGCAAGAATGGGTTTGAGAAAATGGAATTCACGTTTGAGCTAACGTTTGCCTCAAACGTCAACTCAAACGTGAGTAGCAGTTGAAGAACACCCTGGGGAAAAGCCAACGTTTGCGCCAACGTTTACCTCAAACGTTGGCTGAAGATGGAAGCTCCTGGAAGGCAACGTTTGCACCAACGATTGCCTCAAACGTGAGGTCAAACGTTGGCGCCAAAAGAGAAGAGAATTGAAGCTCCTGGGAAGGCAACATTTGCGCCAACGTTTGCCTCAACAAACGTTGGCGCCAAACAGCATGAAGGGGCATACTTCCAACAAGAATAACTTGAGTTGTAGATGTCCAATTGAGGTGATTCCAAGTGGGTTAGAAATCTGACATTCAGAGCTTTCCAAAAATATATAATAGTCTCTATTGGGCACAAAATTGGCAACGCGACAAGAGGACAAAGTAGCCCCCAAGAAGCATACAAAAAGGGAGGTCCATGTTTGAGCTCACGTTTGACCTCAAACGTTGAGCCAAACGTGGAAGACAGCACACGGCCTAGCTGCATAATGCCTCACTCAAGTAACGTTTGAGTCAACGTTTGCCTCAAACATGGACTCAAACGTGAATGGTTCATGGCCTGGTTCACTAATGGATTTCCTCCCAACACCAAGAGCAATCAACAGAGGCTACTATCAACCCAATTCCATCAAGGCTAAAGGCCCAATTCAAGGCTTAATGATCATTTAAAGAAAGTGTATAAATAGCTTAGGATTTGAAGTTTTTGGGGAGCTTCCTTTTTAGAATTTTTAATACTTGCAGTAGAGAGCTCACCTGAGTAGTTGCTTTTAGAATTTCTGAGTCTCGGGGAAGGAAAATTGAATTCTCTTCCTCTTAGTTTTCTTTTTTTCAATTTCATCTTACAATTGTCTTGAGTCTTGGGTGTTGAAGAATTGAGGAAATTCTGTCTCAATCTCACCTT
>NC_029793.2:92868020-92878520 GCF_000816755.2 Arachis ipaensis
TCTCTTGTTTAATTTTTGCAATCCCACATCCCTGATCCATTTATAATTCAAGCCATTTACATTTCTTGCACCTTAAGATTCAGCCATTTACATTTCTTGCAATCTAAGTTTCTGCAATTTAATTTCTTGTTCTTTAAGATTCAGCACTTTTATTTTCTGTTCTCTTTAATTTCTTGCAATTCACCCACTCCCATTTACATTTCAAGCAATTTAGTTTCTGAAATCATACTTCACTCAACTCAACACTTGATTCGCTTGACTAAATCAATCGCTAAACTAAAATTGCTCAATCCTTCAATCCCTGTGGGATCGACCTCACTCATGTGAGTTATTATTACTTGATGCGACCCGGTGCACTTGCCGGTGAGTTTTGTGTCGGATCGTTTTCCGCACATCAGGCACGCCAAGCTTGAAGAGTTAACAAATCCATGAGCGTGCCACTTGAGCATTATGGCGTGGCACGCTGGTACAACTATCCAGAGAAGGGCTGAAGGCAATTGAAGACTATGCGTGCCACTTGAGCAACCAGGCGTGACACGCCAATGCACAAAGGACCAAAAGCAAGGACTGGGCGTGCCACTTGGTATCGAAGGTGTGGCACGCCAACCTTAGCATTTCACTATGGCATGCCACTTGAAGACTGAGGCGTGGCATGCCAACTACTGGAACCAAGACAAGATCATGGGCGTGGCACACTAGCCTTTAGGCGTGGCACGCTGGTATAATTTTCCAGAGAGGATGAAGGAGGCCAATTACATGGGGCGTGCCACTTGATATCAAAGGCGTGGCACGCCATTCACCATTCTTCATTTAGGCGTGCCACTTGAGCGACCAAGCGTGGCACACTAGTGTCATTTAGAGCGAAGCATTGGGGCGTGCCACTTAAGTTTGTAGCGTGGCACGCCAAACATAGGAACCACTCACTCACAAAAGGGGCATGGCACGCTAGACCTTGGGCGTGCCACGCTAGTTCAACTTTCTAGAGAAGCCTAGCCAAGCATGAAGTAAGGGCGTGGCACGCCAGTACAAGTTTCCAGAGGCAAAGAGAAGTGAGAAAGGCAAGGGGTGTGCCACTTGAGTTCGAAGGCGTGGCACGCCAAGGTTGAGAGAGGGACGAGCGTGCCACTTGAATGATTAGGCGTGGCACGCCAAGATGGAAATGAAGGGCACGTGACACGCCAGAAAAGCGCCAGCCACACACCAGCTGAGAAGTCATGCTTATTGAGTGTTTTTCTTTTCCCTCCAAAATGTAATTTCCTTTTTCACTTTTGTAATTCTTTTATTTTACTAGGAGTAGTATAAATACCCCCAAGGAGTACTGAAGAAGGGGGTTAAGCAGTCAGTTTTAGATCCAACCAAGTTAAGAGAACAAACTAGAATGATGAAGTCTTGATGAGGAAATAACTCTTCTCACTGTTCCAATGCTAAGACCAATTGAAAATTAAAATTCTAAAAACTAGAGAGAAAAACCTAAGAGAGTGTAAAACTAGATCTCAAACTACTGAATGAATGTGTCCCTTGTTTCTGCATATTCTCTGACTCTAGTCTGCTGTTCCGGGCCGAAAACTGGGCCGAAATAAGGTCCAAAATCGCCCCTATCGAATTCTGTAGATTATGCAGATCGCGCATGTCACGCGATCGCGTCGTCCATGCGGACGCGTCGCTTGCGCTTTTTCCTCTCCACGCGTTCGCGTCGTCCACGCTACCGCGTCGCTTGCGCTTTCCAATCCGCGCGGTCGCGCAAGCCATGCGGCCGCGTCACTGCGAATTGCGCTCCTTCGCGCGATCGCGTGAGCCATGCGACCGCGTCACTTCTCGCTGGTTATCTCCTCAAATTCTTGTGTTCCTTCCATTTTTGCTAGCTTCCTTTCCAATCTCCAACTCATTCATGCCCTATAAAGTCTGAAACACTTAACACACAGATCACGGCGTCGAATGGAATAAAGGAGAATTAAAAATAATTAATTAAAGTCTCTAGGAAGCAATTTTCAAACATGTACTGAATTTAGGAAGGAAATCTAAATGCATGCTAAATTGATGAATAAGTGGGTAAGGATCATGACAAAACCACACAATTAAACACAATATAAACTATAAAATAGTGGTTTATCAACCTCCCCACACTTAAACATTAGCATGTCATCATGCTAAATTGAAGGTGACAAGGAAATAAGTATGAACATGCAGAAACTCATGAAATGCAATGCAACCCTACATATATAAATAAATGCAACTATATGATTATTGTCCACTTGATCAAAAGTAAATAAGCCCTTCAAAACAGTTACAAATCAAATTCCACTAATTCTATTATCATACAATAAAATCGATAATAGTGCAAGAAGATAGCTTATGAAAGCAGGAAACATGAGAATTCAAGCATTGAACCCTCACTGATAATGTATGTATGCTCTAATCTCTAGTGTATAGGGTAATCACTCTATTCTTCTCTAGTCATGTTTTCTAGCTTTTGTTTTTCTCTTAACCAATCAACAACAGTTAATATACCAATGCAAACATCATGAGGTCTTTTCAGGGTTGTAATGGGGCCAAGGTGCAGGTAAGGATATACATATGGCTAAGTGAGCTTTATAAATTGAATCTTTAATTAACCTAAGCTCTCACCTAATATACATATATTCTATATACTTTTAAATTCATTCTTAGCTACCCATAATTCCCTTTTTCAACCCATACTCATGTTTCAACTTTGTATTTTAATTCTATTAGTATCTCCACAGTCAGAACCATCATGGCTCCCAGTGCTGGTAAAAGAAGTGGAGTCCGGAGTGTCTGAGTCCTTGAATTTGCCCATGATCAGCTCCTTGAGGTATGTGAATCGGCACTTGTTACGGCGCTCTCTCATCTTAGCTTTCTGTTCATGCCGCTCCAACTTTTCAAGTAACTGTTGGAGCAATTTCTCAGTGGTAGATGCTTGTGGTGTTGAAGAAGGAATATCTTCAACTGGCTCAGTAGGCTGGCTTGTAGTGGCTGCTGAAAGTCTGAAGTATTTCCCATTAGGGACATATTGATCATCCCATGGAAGCATGGCTCTGGTGTCCCCAGCTCTGTAGGAGACTCCAGCTGCTGAGACAAGATCTGAGACCAGGGCGGGAAAAGGTAGGTTGCCCGCGATTTGTACGTGTTCCATAGCATTCCGGATATGTCTTGAGAGATTCAGAGGTTGGTCTGTAAGGATGCACCATAGTAGAACAGCCATGTCTGCAGTGAAGGAGGACTCATGAGTGCTTGGAAAGACGTAATGGGACATAATCTGTGCGCATACGCGGGCCTCCAAGGTAAGTGCGGAAGCCAAGATTTCCTTAGGGCGGGTACGGTGGTATCCGTAGATCCAACGGCTACCAGGTAAAGCGATGACTCCGAGAACAGAGTCCCAGTCAAATTGGTATCTCTGGCGCTGAAGGGTGGCTTCTTGAAAAGCGTCCATTCCTGTTGGAATAGGGGGAAGACTTAGAGCTTGCTGAATGGCCTCTTCTGTGATGGGGACTTGCTTCTACCGGACATAAACAGACTGTAGGGTCGGTATGTAGAAGTTGGAGTAGAACTCAACTACCCAAGAGAGATTGACCTGCCTCGGCTATCTCCGTAAGAAACCCCATTGTCTTCGCTCAATTTGCGGTTCAACAAAGGTGGCAATATTGGACGGGAGGATAAGAAGGTATTCATTGTTATAGTTCCTTTCTGCTAGGATAGGGAACATCTGCTCACAGTAGCGATTGAAAAATCGCGCAGTGTCCTTTGCTGGAAAGGCTTTCTCCTTGTCGTCAACCTTTATTATCCTCTTAACTCTTTTTGTTGAGGGCTTGACTGCGGTTGAAGAAGGCTCTGCCACTAATGCTCTTTTAGTTCCTCTTCTTGCTGGTGGTTTGGAAGTAGCTTTTTCTTTTCCTTTCTTGGTGGCCATCCTGAAAGAAGGGAAGAGAAAGGAAATTAAATTCAAAGAGATAAAGCAAGGAAGAGGGTATTGTAAGTGATAGTTAATGCACAATAAAGATAAATGACATTAACACATGGTCCGGATTACATGTGAAAAGCTCATCAATGGAAATATTGCAAGTGCATGTGGGACAATGGAATGCAAGAGGTTTATTAATAAGAATGATAGAAAAGAGAAGAAGGAAGAAGAAGGTAAAACCTTGTTAATGGAGGAGAGAGAGAGAGAGTGAGAGGTGAGATAGAAACGGGAAGGGGGGAAAGAAGAAAGAAGGAGGGAAAAGAAAAATTAGGATTTGGAGGAAAGAAAGATAAGATAATTTGGCAATTGGGGTTTAGCTGTGCGGCGCATGCAACGCGGCCGCGTGGGGCACGCGTTCGCGTGGGTGCGCATCAGGTAAGATGACGCGATTGCGTCAGTCACGTGGTCGCGTGACCCGTGTTGCGCTGCTGGCGCGAGTGTAGCCTCGCTCCAGCACAACTCTCTGTTCAATTTATTTTAATAACCAAAATTGGGTGACGCGATCACGTGGATCATGCGATCGCATGAGTGTGCGTCAGAAAGTAATTGACGCGGCCGCGTCGGCGACGCGGTCGCGTGACAAGGATTGTGCTTCCAGCACCAATCCAGCACCACTCTCGCACAATATAGCATTGTGCACCCTTTTACGCCGAAAATGCAGGGCACGCGGCCGCGTGGGGCACGCGGTCGCGTGGGAGGCTATGATTCCCATGCGACGCGAACGCGTCAGGGACGCGATCGCGTGGGTCAATTTGTGCCATTGGCATGACTCCAGCGCTCCTCCTGCGTAACTTTCTGTTCATTTTTTATTTTTCTTTACTCCCCCTGCCACGCGGACGCGTCGCTGGTGCAATCGCGTCGCGCGGCGAAAATTTATTTATTTATTTATTTTTTTTTAAAAAAGATAAAGATATGTAATTGAAAGAGCACGAAAGCACTAATAAAGAGAAGAGTTATTAAAGAAGAAAAACTAAGAGTGAAGAAAAGAACGATCATACCGCGGTGGGTTGTCTCCCACCAAGCACTTTACTTTTACGTCCGTAAGTTGGACGCTCCAATAGCTCAATCTGCTGCGATGTGGGGATCTTCCAGGCGGAAGATCTCAAGCTCCTTATTTTTCTGCACCTTCTCACCATGGTATAGCTTTAGGCGATGTCCATTAACCTTAATAAGTTCAGAGCTTGAAGGATGGCTTAGGTGATAGACTCCATACGGTTCAGCCTTCTCTACTCTGTATGAACCTTCCCATTTTAATCTCAACTTGCCGGGCATGAGCCTCAGTCGAGATTTGTAAAGGAGAACAAAATCTCCAGGTTGGAACTCTCTCTTCTTGATGTTTTGATCATGCACAGCTTTCATCTTTTCCTTGTATATTCTGGAGTTCTCATAAGCTTCCAGGCGAAGGTTCTCCAGTTCCTGCAGTTGCAACTTTCTTTCAGTTCCAGCATTCTCAATTCCCATGTTGCACTCCTTAACTGCCCAGAAGGCTCTGTGTTCTATTTCAACTTGGAGATGGCAAGCTTTTCCATAAAGCAAGCAGAAGGGACTCATCCCAACGGGTGTCTTGTATGCTATTCTGTATGCCCACAGTGCATCTTGTAGCCTGGTGCTCTAGTCTTTTCTATGAGACTTTACTATCTTTTGCAAGATACGCTTAATTTCTCTGTTTGACACCTCGGCTTTGGATATGTTACCAAATTTCTGGCATGGGTGACAAGATTTACAAAACTCAGCGGCATCTCTAAAAAGAGTAGGCCACCAGAATCCGCAGTCTAATATCTCTCTAGCTGTTCTTTGAGGGCCAAAGTGTCCTCCACTCTCAGATGAGTGACAGACCTCTAAAATGGACTGGAATTCTGATTGAGGTACACAACGTCTAATTATCTGGTCAGCGCCACATCTCCATAAATATGGGTTATCCTATATATAATATTTAGACTCGCTTTTCAGCTTGTCTCTTTGATGTTTAGAAAAATGTGGAGGAAATGTGCAGCTAACTAAATAATTAGCAACAGGTGCATACCAAGGGGCTACCTCAGATACTGCTTGCAGGTTGTCAAAAGGAAAATTATCATCTATAGGAGTAGAATCATCCTTAATATGTTCAAGGCGACTCAAGTGGTCCGCTACTAAATTTTGATTACCACTCCTATCCTTTATTTCTAAATCAAATTCTTGTAACAACAGTATCCAATGTATAAGTATTGGTTTGGATTCCTTTTTAGCTAATAAATACTTTAGAACTGCATGGTCCAAATACACTACTACTCTAGTACCAAGTAAATAAGCTCGGAATTTGTCCAGAGCGAAAACAATAGCAAGTAGCTCTTTCTCAGTAGTAGTATAATTGGACTGGGCAGTGTCTAAAGTCGTAGACGCATAGGCAATAACAAAAGGATCCTTACCTTCACGCTGAGCCAGCGCTGCTCCTACTGGATGGTTGGAAGCATCGCACATGATCTCAAACGGCTGGCTCCAGTCGGGTCCTCTCACAATTGGGGCTTGAGTTAGAGCAGTCTTCAGCTTATCAAATGCTTGTTTGCAATCTTCACTGAACTCGAACTCAATGTCCTTCTGCAGTAATCTGGATAAGGGAAGTGCCACCTTACTAAAGTCTTTAATAAATCTCCTGTAGAAACCTGCATGGCCAAGGAACGAACGGACTTCCCTCACAGAAGAGGGGTAAGGTAAACTAGAAATAATATTCACCTTTGCTGGGTCTACAGAAAAGCCATTATTAGATACCACATGTCCTAATACAATCCCTTGTTTTACCATAAAGTGGCATTTTTCGAAATTCCATACAAGGTTTGTATTAACACATCTATCTAATACTCTAGATAATCCATCTAAGAAAAGGTTAAAAGAATCAGCATAAATGCTAAAATCGTCCATAAAAACTTCCATACAGTCTTTAATAAGATCAGAGAAAAGACTCATCATGCACCTTTAGAAGGTGGCTGGTGCATTGCACAAGCCAAAGGGCATTCTCTTATAAGCATAAGTCCCAAAAGGACATGTAAAAGTAGTCTTTTCCTGATCCTCAGGAGCTATATGAATCTGGAAATAACCTGTGTAACCATCTAGAAAGCAATAATGTGATTTACCTGACAGGCGATCCAGCATTTGATCAATGAATGGAAGTGGGTAGTGATCCTTACGGGTAGCTTGGTTGAGACGCCTGTAATCAATGCAGACTCTCCAAGCATTCTGAACTCTAGTTGCTATGAGCTCTCCATGCTCATTCTTCACGGTAGTGACTCCGGACTTCTTGGGCACCACTTGTATTGGGCTTACCCATTCACTGTCTGAAATGGGATATATGATACCGGCCTCCAATAGTCTGGTCACTTCCTTTTTGACAACTTCCAAGATGGTGGGATTCAATCTTCTCTGGGGTTGACGGACAGGTCTTGCTCCTTCTTCTAAAAATATTCTGTGCTCGCATACTTGAGGGTTAATTCCCACTATGTCTGCCAAACTCCACCCAATTGCCTTCTTATGCTTCCTCAGTACATCAAGTAACTGCTCTTCTTGTTGAGAAGTCAGTTCCCTTGCAATAATAACAGGAAGCTTCTGCTCATCCTCAAGATAAGCATATTTGAGATGTGGAGGGAGAGGTTTCAATTCTAACTTTTGATCGTGGGCAGGCTCTGGATTATCTGGGGCTTGCGAAAATGGCGAAGTGTCCTCATTGTTAGTTAAGAGGGTCCCCACACTCGGACCTTGTCCAGTGTGCCTCTCTTCAAACTCTTCTTTTTGGACTTCAGCCACACTTTCGTCTATGACATCACACTGGAAGATAGAACGATCTTCTGGGGGTTGCTAATGACTTCATTCAGATTGAAGATCACTATACGGCCATCTATTTCAAAGGAGTATGTTCCTGAAAAAGCATCCAATTTGAATTTTGATGTCTTCAGGAATGGTCTTCCAAGTAGGATTGATGATGGCTTATCTGAATCATTATGGGGCATCTCCAAGATATAAAAATCAGTGGGAAATATGAGCCCTTTAATGTTCACCAAAACATCTTCAGCAACTCCAGCCACTGTAATAATGCTTTTATCTGCTAACACAAAACGAGCTGCCGACCTTTTTAAGGGAGGGAGCCTTAAAACATCATATATAGACAAAGGCATTATACTGACACATGCTCCTAAATCACACATGCAATCATAAATTACTACACCACCAATAGTACAACTAACTATGAAAGGACCTGGATCACTACACTTTTCAGGTAATCCTCCCATTAAAGCAGATATAGAACTACCTAAAGGAATGGTTTCTAATTCATTAATTTTATCTTTATGGATAAATAAGTCTTTTAGAAACTTTGCATATTTAGGTACCTGCTGAATAACATCAAAAAGGGGAACAGTTACCTCAACCTTTTTGAATATTTCTACCATTTTAGGATCAGGTTCCAGCTGCTTCCTGGGCTTCCTTGCAAGTTGTGGAAATGGAATGGGAGTAGTGTTTTCTGAGGGGCCTGCGTCTTTTTGTGCTTCTTCCTGTGGTTGAGCTATCTCTTCAGCTATGTCCTGTATGTCCTTTTCCTCTTCAACATCTTTGATTTCTACCACCTCTTCAGCTGAGGCGTATTCTGGTGAGCTTGGTTCCTCCTGATTCCTCTCATGCAGTGTGGTTCCGGACCTCAGGGTGATGGCATTAATGCCTCCCTTTGGATTGGGTAATAGTTGAGAGGGGATTCTAGTGGTGCTTGAAGGTTTGTTACTGGAATTTTGTGCTGAACCAAGTTGTGTCATAAAAGCTTGCAGAGTAGAGGTGAAACCATTCAGACTGGCGTTAATACTGTTCACGATGGTATTTTCCATGGCCAGTTGTCTTTTCTCAAAAGCTTGTAATAAATCTTCATTAGAAGATACAGAAGAATGAGTAAATTGAGAGGTTTACTGCTGATTGTTCGGTGGTCCTTGGTTTTGCCTCAGGTGGGGTGCTCGGTAAGGTTGATTTTACTGCCTGTTGTTGTTATTATTCCACCTCTGATTTTTCTGATTATCTCTGCCTCCCCTATTATTGTTGTCTCTCCAATTCTGATTTGAATTGTCCTGCCATCCATGGTTTTTATTTCCACTTTGATTGTACCTTTGGTTGGGGCGGTCATAGAAGTTGTGAGTGGATGCCACCGTGTTGTCTTCTTGTTGGAGCTGCGGGCATTCATCAGTGTAATGGCTGTAATCAGCACAAATTCTGCAAATTTTTTGTGGAACTAGTTGTTGGTTTTGCTGCGGTTGAGTTTGCTGAGCTTGTCGACTCAACTGCATTTGCTTCAGCAGGTTGGTCATCTCACAGATGCTTCGATTTAGAGCAGCAGTCTCTATGCCAGAAGATACTTCTGCAACGGCTTTTGAACGGCCTGGCTTCTGTCTGTGGTTTCGAGTAGATTCAGCTAAATCACTGATCAATTGCCAAGCTTCATCAGTGGTCTTGTACTTCTTCATAGACCCATTGCTGGCACTTTCCAATGTGGTCTTATCTTGGGGCCTCATACCTTGTGTGATATAGCTGAGTAGCACGATCTTGTCAATCATGTGGTGGGGGCATGCTTCCAGAAGATTGTTGAAGCGCTCCTAGTATTCAAAGAGAGTCTCATTGTCACCCTGAACAATTGTAGAGATATCCTTCCTCAGTTTATCAGTAACTTCAGATGGAAAGAATTTCTCCAGAAACTCCTTTCTGAGTGTATCCCAGTTGGATACATTTGCTATAGGTTGAGTGTAGTACCACTCTCTTGCTTTTCCCTCAAGAGAGAATGGAAAAGCTTTTAGCAGAATTGAAGTTTCATCAGTGCCATCACGCCTGACAGTAGAACAGGCTGTCTGGAAATCTCTCAAGTGCTTGATAGGCTCTTGAGCAGGTAGGCCATGAAACTTGGGCATCAAATTTAGCAGTGTGGTCTTTATTTCAAAATTCGTAGCTACTGCTGGATGATGCGCTTGAAACGGTTGCATTGTAAAATCAGGAGCTCCTTCCTCCTGAATGGTAACTCTTCTAGCTGCCATGTTTTCTGCACGTAAAACAACTGAATCAGTAGAACGGGGGCTGGTTTCTTCCTCAGATTCACTTTCAGATCCGCCCTCAGAACGGGCTAACCTACGCTGTTCTCGCCTTATTCGTGAAATAGTCCTTTCAATTTCAGGATCGAATATTAGCAAGCGCGGATCAGGAAGTGAATGCGTCATTTGACGGAAGAAACATGCAGCTTATAGTAGCAAAATTAAATAAAATGCAAATAAATAAATTCTAATTAATAAAATTAGCACTCTATTGCAACTCCCCGGCAACGGCGCCAAAAATTGATGGGAAGCAGAAGTTGGTGAATTAAGAATTTATTAAAATGGTTGCGTTGCAAGTATAGTTCTTAACTCACCGAAAATCTGCCTATCAATTTAGAAATGTGTCACAGAGAATTTCAATTAAATTTACTGGGAGTTTTAAGTCCTAGGTCGTCTCCCAACGACTTGCAGAAAAGTGTGCTGTTTTATTAATCAGATGTT
>NC_029793.2:92878535-92907539 GCF_000816755.2 Arachis ipaensis
AACCAAGTTAAGAGAACAAACTAGAATGATGAAGTCTTGATGAGGAAATAACTCTTCTCAATGTTCCAATGCTAAGACAATTGAAAATTAAAATTCTAAAAACTAGAGAGAAAAACCTAAGAGAGTGAAAAACTAGATCTCAAACTACTGAATGAATGTGTCCCTTGTTTCTGCATATTCTCTGACTCTAGTCTGCTGTTCCGGGCCGAAAACTGGACCGAAATAAGGTCCAAAATCGCCCCCATCGAATTCTGTAGATTATGCAGATCGCGCATGTCACGCGATCGCGTCGTCCATGCGGACGCGTCGCTTGCGCTTTTTCCTCTCCACGCGTTCGCGTCGTCCACGCTACCGCGTCGCTTGCGCTTTCCAATCCGCGCGGTCACGCAAGCCATGCGGCCGCGTCACTGCGAATTGCGCTCCTTCGCGCGGTCGCGTGAGCCATGCGACCGCGTCACTTCTCGCTGGTTATCTCCTCAAATTCTTGTGTTCCTTCCTTTTTTTCTAGCTTCCTTTCCAATCTCCAACTCATTCATGCCCTATAAAGTCTGAAACACTTAACACACAAATCACGGTGTCGAATAGAATAAAGGAGAATTAAAAATAAATAATTAAAGTCTCTATGAAGCAATTTTCAAACATGTACTGAATTTAGGAAGGAAATCTAAATGCATGCTAAATTGTTGAATAAGTGGGTAAGGATCATGACAAAACCACACAATTAAACACAATATAAACTATAAAATAGTAGTTTATCAGCTTGCCAAAAGGACTAATTCACCAATTTTGAATGGGGTGTGAATTCCGGTCATCAAGTTTTATGGCGCCGTTGCCGGGGATTGGCTTAAATTTGACAGTGATTAAATCAATTGGAGAGCTAGATTAAGCAATTTAAATTCCTTGTTATTTTATTTTATTTAGAACCTTTTATTTTCTTTTATTATGAGTTCTATTTCTTTCTTCTTTGAGTATTTTTTTACATATTTCCACTCCCCTAACTGTTCGATTAATTGCACCACTCACACTAACAACCACTCTAACAAGAGTAATTTCTTCATTTATTTTCTTTCTTGCTTTTTGCCTTGTTGGTTGTATGACAGGTAGAAGAAGCGGTGCTTCAACTTCCTTTGATTCTGAACCTGAGAGGACCTTCCTTAGATTAAGGAGGGAAGCAAGAGGGAAAGGATTCATTGGTGCTGAGAAAGAGGAAGAGTATTTTGAAATAAACATGGAAGATAACATGGAGAACCACCATGAAGAAGAAGCTCACAATGCTAGAGAAGGTCCAGTAAATCATGATGGGCAAGAAAGGAGAGTCTTAGGCTCCTACACCAACCCAAACCCAGGAAATTATGGCAGCAGTATCCTAAAGCCAACAATTCATGCCAATAATTTTGAGCTGAAACCTCAGCTCATCACACTTGTTCAGAATAATTACTCATATGGAGGAAGTGCCTAAGAAGACCCAAATCAACATCTCAGCACATTCTTGAGGATATGTGATACGGTAAAGTCCAACGGGGTACACCCCGACATCTACAAACTACACTTGTTCCCTTTCTCACTCAGAGATAAGGCAGTAAAGTGGTTGGAATCATTCACCAAGGATAGCCTAACTACATGGGAGGAGGTCGTGAACAGATTTCTTGCAAGATTTTACCCCCCACAAAGAATCAATAGGCTGAGAGCTGAGGTTCAAACTTTCAGACAACAAGATGGAGAAACACTTTATGAGGCCTGGGAGAGATTCAAAGATCTGACAAGAAGATGTCCACCAGAAATGTTCAATGAATGGGTACAACTACACAACTTTTATGAGGGACTATCCTATGAAGCAAAGAAGGCTGTGGATCATTCTTCAGGAGGCTCACTCAACAAAAAGAAAACCATTGAAGAGGCCATAGATGTCATTGAGACTGTAGCTGAAAATGAGTATTTCTATGCTTCAGAGAGGACTCAGAAGAAGGGAGTGCTAGAGCTCAACTTCGTAGATGCTTTGTTAGCTCAGAACAAAGCAATTGCAGCTCAAATAGTAGCTCTAACCAAAAGGATGGAGGCCAACCAAGCCTCAGTCATTCAAGACCAAACTCCTCAACAAGAAGGAAATGCACCAAAATCTGAAGGTGACTGGGAACAAGCCAATTATGTGAACAATTCATCCAGACCACCATATGACCCACACTCTAAGACATACAACCCAGGTTGGAAGAAACACCCAAACTTTGGGTGGGGAAATCAACAAAACCACAACCAGGACCACAACAAGCCTTATTCATCAAATCAACATTTCAACCACAACCCCAACCATCAAACAGGGAACCGTAGACCCTACCATAACTCACAAAACACATCATACCATAGTAACCAACCCACACACAACAACCTCAATCAAGATACACCATCCTCAACTATGCAACCATGTGAGATCAAGAGCAACTTTGAGAGGATGGAAGCTGCAATAGCAAAACTGTCCTCACAAATTACAGGAGCAGTCTCCACCCTCATGGACAGACAAGCACAAACTGACAGAAGGATGGATGCTAATCAAGAGGAATACAGGTAAAATCTGAAAAATCAAGGCGCAGCAATCTCAAAGTTGGAAGCACAAGTGGGGATTTTGTCCAAGCAAATCCCACTTCCCACACACACATTTCCCAGTGATACCATGGCTAACCCAAGAGGGGAATGCGAAGCCATTACTCTAAGAAGTGGGTAGGTTGTAGAAGAAGGAACCCCAAGCAAAGACAAGCATGAAGAAGTTGCAGCAAAACATGAGAACAAGGATGAAGAAGAAATCCCTGCTCCACCTCCACCAAAACCAGTCTTGAAGCCTTATGTGCCAAGGGCACCATACCCACAAAGACTGGGAAAAGATGGGAAGGATGGCCAGTTTTCTAAGTTCCTAGAGATCTTCAAGAGGCTCCAAATCAACATACCATTTGCTGAGGCATTAGAACAAATGCCACTCTATACTAAATTTTTGAAGGAGCTTATAACCAAAAAGAGGAACTGGGAAGCAAAAGAAACCATAATCTCGACTGAAGAATGCAGCGCCATCATACAGAAAAAGTTGCCTTAAAAGCTGAAAGACCCAGGGAGTTTCCGAATTCCCTGCATCATAGGAGACATCACCATTGAGAAAGCTTTGTGTGATTTGGGAGCTAGCATAAATCTTATGTCCCTGACCATGATGAGAAGGATGAAGATTGAGGAAGCCAAGCCAACAAGAATGGCACTCCAGTTGGCTGATAGAACATTTAAGTTTCCACATGGGGTGGTGGAAGACTTGCAAGTGAAAGTAGGAGAGTTCATCTTTCCAGCTGATTTTGTTGTGATGGTCATGGAAGAAGAGGCCAACACGTCAATTATCTTAGGAAGATCATTCCTAGCTACTGCTGGAACCATCATCGATGTGCAAAAAGGGGAACTAGTCTTGAGGTTGCATGAAGAGAAAATGGTCTTCAATGTCTTCAAAGAAATGAGTTACCCCAAGGAACCCATAGGAGAATGCATGCTGGTAGACACCATGGAACAAATAGTTCAAGAAGTCTTAGAAGAAGAACAATGTGGAGGAACCATTGAGCTGGAACAAGCACCAGATGGAGAATCACCACAAGCAACCATGGGAAACTCAATCATGCCAACCATTACAAGCAACAAAGATGCAGAGTCACCAAAACTAGAGCTGAAAACATTACCACCCAGCTTAAAATATGCATATCTAGCTGCCAACGACATCCAACCAATGATCATAAATTCAAGTCTGAGTAAGGAACAAGAAGAGGAGCTCATCCAAGTGCTGAGACAACACAAGGATGCCATAGGCTGGACACTTGCAGATTTAAAAGGGATCAGTCCTTCAATGTGTATGCATAAGATCTTACTTGAAGAAGATGCCAAACCTTCAAGACAACAACAAAGGAGGCTGAACCCAACTATGAATGAAGTAGTTCAGAAAGAAGTATTGAAATTGTGGCAAGCAGGGGTGATCTACCCCATCTCAGACAACCCTTGGGTAAGCCCGGTGCAAGTAGTCTCTAAGAAAGGAGGGATCACTGTTGTGGCAAATGAGTAGAATGAATTGATACCCACAAGGACAGTGACCGGATAGCGTATGTGCATTGACTACCGGAAACTAAATGAAACTACCCGGAAGGACCACTTTCCCTTACCTTTCATGGACCAAATGGTTGAAAGATTGGCAGGACATGAGTACTATTGCTTCCTAGATGGGTATTCGGGCTACAATCAAATTGTTGTAGACCCCAAGGATCAGGAAAAAACTTTATTTACTTGTCCATATGGTGTCTTTGCTTATAGGAGAATGCCCTTTGGATTGTGCAATGCACCTGCAACATTCCAAAGGTGCATGCTCTCCATTTTTTTAGACATGATTAAGAAGTTCATAGAAGTATTCATGGATGACTTCTCTGTATTTGGGAACTCATATTCTGATTGCCTATACCATCTTGCTCTTGTGCTAAAAAGGTGTCAAGAAACCAACCTAGTTTTAAACTGGATTTTATGGTGACTGAAGGGGTGGTTCTTGGTCACAAGATTTCAAAATATGGCATAGAAGTGGACAAGCCAAAAGTGGAAGTAATTAAAAAATTACCTCCACCTTGCAATGTCAAAGCAATCAGAAGTTTTTTGGGACACGCTGGGTTCTATAGGAGGTTTATCAAAGATTTTTCAAAGATTGCAAAACCCCTTAGCAACCTACTTGTCTCAAATACTCCCTTTGTTTTTGATAGAGAGTGCATGGTAGCCTTTTATGAACTTAAGAAAAAACTCTCCTCTGCACCTATTATAGCACCACCAAGCTGGGATCTTCCCTTTGAACTAATGTGTGATGCATCTGATTTTGCTGTTGGTGCTGTTCTAGGACAGATGAAAGACAAGCTAGTACATGTTATTTACTATGCTAGCAAGGTTCTTAATGAGAATCAAAGGAACTATACCACCACGGAGAAAGAACTTTTAACCATAATTTTTGCTTTTGACAAGTTTAGATCATATCTTATTGGCTCAAAAGTAATTGTGTTCACTGATCATGCAGCACTCAAATACTTGCTTACCAAACAAGAATCTAAGCCCAGACTAATAAGGTGGATTTTGCTGCTCCAAGAATTTGATATTGAGATTAAAGATAGGAGCGGAGCAGAGAACAAGGTAGCTGACCACCTTTCAAGGATCCCACAAGAAGAAGAGATGCAACAAGTAGCAGTCAACGAAAGCTTCCTTGATGAACAATTGATGATGATTCGAGTAGCTCCTTGGTTTGCAGACATAGCCAACTTCAAGGCTATTGGGGAACTACCAACCAACATCATTAGGCATATGAGGTGGAAGCTAATTAAGGATACCAAACACTACATCTAGGACAATCCTTATTTGTTCAAGAAGTGTGCTGATGGAATCCTAAGAAGGTGTATACCCCATGAGGAAGGGCAGGAAGTATTATGGTAGTGCCATGGATCTGCATATGGAGGTCACTTTAGTGGAGAAAGGACAGCAGCAAAAGTGCTTCAATCCGGATTTTGTTGGCCAACAATGTTTAAGGATGCCAAGAAAATGGTGTCAAGGTGTGATGCATGCCAAAGAGCTGGTAATCAAACCAAGAGAAATGAGATGCCATAGCAATTCATACTAAAGTTGGAGCTATTTGATGTATGGGGGATTGATTTCATGGGACCCTTCCCAACCTCTTACTCTAATAACTTCATATTGGTGGCTGTTGATTATGTCTCAAGATGGGTAGAAGCCATAGCCACTGCAACAAATGACAACAAGGTTGTGATAAGCTTCTTGAGAAGGAACATCTTCAGCAGATTTGGAGTGCCCAGAGCTCTCATTAGTGATGGAGGGACACACTTCTGCAACAAACAACTCGAGACACTCCTTTTCAGATTTGGAGTTTAGCACAAAGTGGCAACTCCATACCACCCACAGACCAACGGGCAAGTTGAAATTTCCAACAGAGAGCTAAAAAGAATCCTTGAAAAAACTGTTGGAAGCTCAAGAAAGGATTGGTCTAAGTAGCTGGATGATGCACTATGGGCCTACAGGACAGCCTATAAGACTCCCATTGGGATGTCTCCATACCAACTGGTATATGGCAAGGCTTGTCACTTGCCAGTTGAACTCGAACATAGAGCATTTTGGGCTCTAAAAATGTTAAATTATGATGAGCAAGCTGCTGAAGAAAAGAGATTAATGCAACTCAATGAGCTAGAGGAGTTTAGGAATCAAGCATATGAGAATGCAAAAATCTACAAAGAGAACACAAAAAGGTGGCACGACCAAAAGATAGCAAGAAGGAAGTTCACTGAAAGACAGAAGGTGTTACTCTATGACTTAAGACTCAAGTTCTTCCCTGGAAAACTGAAATCTAGATGGTCAGGACCTTTCACCATACTCAAGGTGTTTTCCTATGGTCATGTGGAGCTCATGGAGGACAAGACTCAGAGAACTTTTACTGTCAATGGCCATAGACTCAAACACTACTTGGGAGGCTCCTTAGAGGAGCAAGGAGTGAGCTACAAGCTCAGCTGAAGATGAAGGAATGTCAAGCTAATGACAATAAAAAAGCGCTAGTTGGGAGGCACCCCAACACTTTATCCTTTTTGATTTAGTTACTTTTCTTAGAAGTAGTTACCTTTCAGTCTCCCATTTATCTTACATTACCATATTAGGATTAGTTTATGGTGCACGAAATTGTGATGTCCAGGCTCGAACAATCCCTGGCAACGTGAGCAACTTGGTACGCGCAATCGTGATTACACTTTAATTCTGTAAAATTCATGGCTCTTTCTTTCCCCGGCAACGGCGCCAAAAACTTGGTGCCAATACCATGGTTCACAACTTCGATACAACTAACCAGCAAGTGCACTGGGTCGTCCAAGTAATACCTTACGTGAGTAAGGGTCGAATCCCACGGAGATTGTTGGTATGAAGCAAGCTATGGTCACCTTGCAAATCTCAGTTAGGCAGATATAAAATAGTAATGGTGTTTTCGAATAATAAATAACAGAATAGGGATAGAGGTACTTATGTAATTCATTGGTGAGAATTTCAGATAAGCGAATGGAGATGCTTTCGTTCCTCTGAATCTCTGCTTTCCTGCTATCTTCATCCAATCAGTCTTACTCCTTTCCACGGCTGGCTTTATGTGATACATCACCACTGTCAATGGCTACTTTCGGTCATCTCTCGGGAAAATGACCCAAATGCCCTGTCACGGCACGGCTAATCGTCTGGAGGCATCACCCTTGTCAATGGCTTCATCTTATCCTCTCAGTGAATAATATGCTCACGCACCCTGTCACGGCACGGCTATTCATCTGTCGGTTCTCGATCATGCTGGAATAGGATTTACTATCCTTTTGCGTCTGTCACTAACGCCCTGCAATCGCGAGTTAGGAGCTCGTCACAGTCATTCAATCATTGAATCCTACTGAGAATACCACAAACAAGGTTTAGACCTTCCGGATTCTCTTGAATGCCGCCATCATTCTAGCTTACGCCATGAAGATTCTGGTTAGGAGATCTAAGAGATATTCATTCTAGCTTATTTCATGTAGAACGGAAGTGTTTGTCAGGCACGCGTTCGTAAGGGAGAAGGATGATAAGCGTCACACATAATCATCACCTTCATCACGTTCTTGGGTGCGAATGGATATCTTAGAAGCGAAATAAGAAGAATTGAATAGAAAACAGTAGTACTTTGCATTAATCTTTGAGGAACAGCAGAGCTCCACACCTTAATCTATGGAGTGTAGAAACTCTACCGTTAAAAATACATAAGTGAAGGTCCAGGCATGGCCGAGATGGCCAGCTCCCTAAAACGTGATCAATAGTCTCCTAAGATGAACAATGGATTAAAACTGAGACCAAAGATTTTTAATACAATAGTAAGAGGTCCTATTTATAATAAACTAGCTACTAGGGTTTACATGAGTAAGTAATTGATGCATAAATCCACTTCCTGGGCCCACTTGGTGTGTGTTTGATCTGAGCTTGAGTGTTGCACGTGTAGAGGTCCTTCTTGGAGTTGAACGCCATCTTTTGTGCCAGTTTGGGCGTTCAACTCTGGTTTTGGCTCCTTTTCTGGCGCTGGACACCAGATTTGGGTAGAAAGCTGGCGTTGAACACCAGTTTACATCGTCTATTCTTCACCAAAGTATGGACTATTATATATTGCTGGAAAGCCCTGGATGTCTACTTTCTAACGCAATTAGAAGCGCGCCATTTCGAGTTCTGTAGCTCCAGAAAATTCATTTTGAGTGCAGGGAGGTCAGAATCCAACAGCATCAGCAGTCCTTTTTCAACCTCTGAATCTGATTTCTGCTCAAGTCCCTCAATTTCAGTCAGAAAATACCTGAAATCACAGAAAAACACACAAACTCATAGTAAAGTCCAGAAATGTGAATTTAACATAAAAACTAATGAAAACATCCCTAAAAGTAACTAGATCCTACTAAAAACATACTAAAAACAATGTCAAAAAGCGTATAAATTATCCGCTCATCAGTTTACAATTGCAGATTAAAAAGTTGATTTTAGCTTTGGTAGCTGGATTTTCTTTACATTTTTTTCTGGAATTGCAACTTGATGAAGGCATAGATCATGATGAGTGAATGGGCTGAGGACTAGCTAAATTGCTAAGTTTGGTGTGGCCTCTCACCAACTTAATCTAGGTGTACAAACAATTTATATCTTGATTTGAAGAGTAAGCCCAAGGATTAAGTTTGGTGTGGCCACCACCAAGAATCATCTAGTAGCCCAAGTCACCCAGTTTGAAAGCACTTAATGCTTTGGGTAAGAACATGAATATGGTTTAATGAGTTCAGAGGAATTGGAATCAAAAGAAAATGAAAAGATTGATGTTATTCCACTCTTATGAACACATTAAATACACAATGATGAAACCAATTTATTAAGATGCCAAAGAATTAAGTTTGGTGTCCCAAGGGACACCCATCAGTTGCAATCCAATTCACTCTTGATGAGAAGGAATGTGAAAGGGTTTTTTGTCATTACTAATGGGTTCAGTTTCATTTCAGGAGAGAATATGGGGCCTACATAGTAATCACCTCACAAAGAAAGGAAGTTAAAGTGTACTTACACTTTGGAACTCAACACACGCAGAAGACACAGTGAGAAAAGAGTTGGCACCTCTTCCCACGCTAGGCGCCACTCCTCAAGTGGGAAAACATTTAACCCTTTTTATTTTCCACCCTTCTCACCACAACATCCACCCATTATAAAAGCCTCACTTCACCATCTCCTATTCCACTTCAACAACCCCAATCACACACGAAGAGCATACAGCCCTCACCTTCCTTTCTCTGTTCATCTTTTACCATCTCTTTCCATACTTTTTTTCTTTCTTTTTTTTCTTGATTGGGACAATAAAGTCCTAAGTTTGGTGTTGGAGCAAAACCTTGTTTTACTTGCTCTTTCTTGCAACCCACCAAGGAAAGTGGTAGAGAGCTTGGTGAGGGAATTTTATGCCAACGCGGTACCTCAACCAGGGCAACACTATGGCTACATTAGCTATGTAAGGGAGAAGTCCATTGACTACAGTCCCTCTAGCATAGAAAGAATGCTAATGGTGAAGAGGACAAGCTCCACTCGGAGCTATGAAGAAAGAATGAAGCAGCAAGACCCTGGGTTTAATGAGATCTTGAATGAGATTTGTGTGATGCATGTGCGTTGGATCAATGACAAGGATGGGATACCCAATCAATTGAGGAGAAGAGATTTGAGCCTCCAAGCTAGAGGGTGGCTAGAATTTGTGAGGAGGTCCCTAATCCCCACATCCAACACTTCAGAGGTGACCAAGGAGAGAGCTGTACTCATCTACAGCATCATGAAAGGAGAGAACATCAACGTGGGGGAGATGATTGCCAACAACATCAACAAAGTACTAAAAAGCACCAGTGACAACACAAGGTTGGCATTCCCCAGCATTATACAGAGGCTATGTGATGAGGCTGGAGTTGAAAAGATCATTGATGAAGTGCTTGTGAAGCAAGACAAGTTCATAATTGTCAAAAAGATGGCCAAGGTGGTAGCTGTTCACCCACTCAACAGGGCCAGAGAACGAAGAGCTCATGCCCATGAACCACAAGAAGAAGAAGAAGAAGAAGAGGCAGAAGAGCAACCTCAATTCCTGGCACTTCAACCACCACCACAATACCAATATCAGCAATTTCTAGAGGGATTCAACTGGGAGCAACTGCAAGGAGATGTACACCAAATGAAGGGAGATCTACACCACTTGAGGGAAGATGTCAATCAACTCAAGGAAACTCAACAATAACAATGGAGCTAAGTCAACCAAAACATTCAACAACTCAGAGGGGGTTTTGAGAATCTCAAGGAGCAGCAAGATCAAATTAACTGGCACTACAAGAAAAAAGGCCTATGGCCACGCTTTTATGAGGGTGGCGATAAAATAAAGATTTGGCCACTTTTTTTTGCTACGCTTCAAAAGCGTGGCGAAAAGTGTCAATGGCCACGCTTTTATGAGAGTGGCAATTGATGCGAGTTTTGGCCACGCTTAAAAAGTGTAGCCGTAGAGAGAAACCGACACGCTTTTAAAGCATAGCAACAGAGTTTTGTTGTTACGGCGTTTAAAAAGCGTAGCCGTTTATGAGAAGCCTTTTGGCACGCTTTGAAAGCGTGGCCAAAAGGTTCCCCCGAAAAAAAAAGGTAGGGATCGGATAAATTAAAAAAACCCCTCTTCGTTTAAAGACTTAGAGAAAAAAAGCCACCACAAAAAACTTAGAGAAAAAGCTTCATTGTACTGTGCTTGCTCTGCCCTAACCCCTTCTCATTCGTGCTCTGCACTAACTACTCCTCCATCAAAAGCCCCAGCGACGAGACACTCACTCCATTGTGCCCTAACTCCTCCTCCTTTATTATGCCTCGCCCACACAGCGCGACGACACTCCGACCACACTCCTCCGTCAAGAACAACGCTGCGATTGCAATGTCTCTGCCGGAAATCCCTCTTCTGGCACTCCCAACCCTCCTTCTTTGGTGACTATCTATGGAAGCTAAGTGACTCCCTCCGCTCAGTCGCCGTGGATGCTCCCCTTTGCCGCTGCTCATCCCTTCCGTCGCTGCAAAACCCTAACCCCCTAACCCCTTCCACACCGCTGCCTTCCTGCTTCTTGCTTCTTGTAAGTCCTCTTCTTTGTAAGTCGCTCCGCAAATCTGATGGCTACATTGTGACGAAGCCCAGAATGACGAAGACCAGTGACGAAGCCCAGGACGACGAAGCCCTCACTTGTTGGTAATTTCATCTTTCATTCTCTCTGTCTCATTTCATATACTTCGTCTTTGCATGTGATTTTTATTCATTTCCCTAGTGTGTGATTTTTGTCTCCTCATTCGAAATCAGTGTTTTTTTTAATGATTCAAGGGAAGCTTTGTCGAATTGATTGATCAGTTTAAGTGTTGTCATGTTGAGCTGGTTAAGCAAGTTGCAAAGAAAAAAGATTGTTCCTTTTTTGTATTAAATCGCACTGTAATTTGAATATTTGGGGGTTCATGATTCGCGTGTTTATTTGCATGTCTGCTTTGTTTGAAGATTTATGACATGTTCATGCTTCGAATTTGATGATGCCGTTTTCCTTGTCTGTGATTTGTGAGATCAATTTTGGATCATATGAGATTGCACTCTTGTAAGGGTTCCTCCTTGGGTTTTGGTTCATTGCACAAGATCTTCAGCTACTAAATGAAAAATTGTCCTTATTAATTTTTTTCTGGACCAAGCCTCTAATTATCTTGTCAAAAAACCATCATAGTGATTTTATGACTGACTTTGCTCTTTTACTTTGTATGCGACTTACTAAAGAAATCTGTTTTGTATTTAAGCCCGGGACAAGAAGTATAGGCAAGCTATTACTGCCGCTGACTCTGGTAATTTTCTCCTACTGGCTCACTGTATCTTCATTTTGGTTATTTTAAATTGATTTCTATGATGGTAGTGACTATAGGTTCATTTGAGCTATCGTGTCGTATGTTCATGTGTTAGAACATATGAGTAATGTAAAACTGTTAAACTAATGACGTGATTACATTGGAGTATGCTTCATTTTGCTTCTGATCAACAATAATTTTTCAATGTACATGGAATCTAGCTCATATCTTTATTTTTATTTTAGCTATAACAATATACAATACTCTTGTTACTTCTAATTAATTACCATTTGTCAATTAGAATCTATATCCATAGTTTGTTTCACATACCAAAGAGGATATTATGACCTTTATATATATTAGATTCACCAACTTCTTTGATGTGCCTTCTTTGGTGTCTTCTCATTGATGAGTATTATGGATATTCTAATCTGTTTATTGGGCATCACATACCACTGTACCAGTAAATTTGAACATGAGGCATTTGCAATTTCAACTAGTAACTTTGAGGATTTGATTCCATTTGAGGAGTGTATTGAGTTAGCAGTTGTGGGTGCCCCTGATTATGATTTGCTGTTCACTCATAATGGTTGTACCTTCAAGTTAGTTTTCATCCTCTGCATAGAGCACAATTTACAATTAAATTCTTGCTAAAATTATTTAAAGTTACTTATATATTTGAAAACTGTTTCATTTTTGTCAATTTAGAAGCAGCTATTTGTTGTCGAGACCATTGTTATCATCACCAAACATGAGTTCATGGTCCTATGTTTTCATTGTGTTTTGGTTTATTTGACTGAATCTTAGTAGAAATGAAGCATGAATGCACCATTTGGATGTTGCATAAGTTCCTACACGAATTGTAAAATTAACTTCCAAAATTCAATCCTTGGTTTAAGATTCTTTTCCTTATAAACACACTTCTCTGAGTTCTCTCATCTTTCTTTTATTTCTTTCTCATGGGTTAATCCATTTCCTTTCCTAATATATACGAAATTCATGCCAAGATTAATGAGATATATATTAAGAGAAAATTAAAGGGACGAATAATTGATGATGAAGGGCATTAGCCGTAACATGATTTTCAATATGTATATGTATAATGTATTGTTATTCCTATATTATTTTAATTTTAATTTAATTTCTCCACCGACAGAAAGCAACAGAAATCTTCAAAATTAATCAACTATCTAGTAGCTACTACCCAATATATTGAAGCTGATTAATGAGTACTTAGTAGTATTAGCTTTATCCATTTAACTTTTTGCAGCTGACTTTATTATATGTGCCATGCATAAGGCTTTCATGCTGATATGTTGTAATTTACTTTGGATAAATAATAACAAATTCTTGTTTCTCAAATTTAGGGAGCAATCTCACAAATTCAATTTCTTCAAAGCTCTACCATTTGCACCACAAGACTCCAAAAAACTTGTTAGTTTTTGCTATGTCTGCTGATGGTATTACCTCTTTTTTCTTCCTCCTTCCATGTTTTCTGAATTTCGTAAAGGCTTTGAGAATTGACGCTACCGGTGTCTTTGTCTTGAATTATTGGATTATTATTACTGGATTTGGATACTAATTCTTGCCGATTGCCACTGTTTGTGCTTTTAATATTGAATTTTGTGAATTGGTGCATTTGGTTTGTGCTGTCTCACTTGAATACACTTGCACAACTATATATCATATTGATGTGGAGGTCTTTCGAGTGTTCTAAGCTGTTAGAGATATTATTGCAATTAAATAAGTTTATTTCCTAAAATATTCAACAGGAAAAACTTGACTCAGTTCATGTCTTCATGAATACCTATTTGTTTTTAGGAATTTTTTTTATGTCTGCCAGTGATGCAAAACCAATAAGACATTAAGGCTTGATTTGGTAAAGTTTTTCTGAAGAAGTGCTTGTGCTTTTCAAAATCACAAGCTCCTCATTTGCGTTTAGTTTAAATATGTAGTAATTAAAATACCATGTAAAGTAAAATAATTACGAGAAATAATGCCATGATGATACGTAACTTGTATCTGTATGTGTCACTAATATATTTTGTTTTAAATTTTTCAAAAGGTAAATGTAATTTTGATTTGTAACTACTGCTCTAGATGCAAGCAATGCAAGTAACTTAACTATATTTCTCTTTACTTTATACTTTTTGTAATTCCCTTCCCAAGAAAAGAGTAATGTATGGCTCAGAGCAAGGAGTTCTAAATTTTATTTAGGGATGTGAATCTCATGGATATAAGATTCCTTTATGTAATTTTATGGAGATATGTTTGTAATAGAATTCAACTACAAGTGTCCACTTTTGCATTGTTTACGGCTTTTATTTTTAATTTTTTATTGATCCTTTTTCTTCCTTTCTTATTGTTTTGATAAATATTGCTGTATCTGTTCATTTATTCAGCATGCTGCTTGCAGATTGGAATTTATTAGTCTTCATCAAGAAAACTTACAGCTAGATGGAATTATATTCTTTTCCCTTCCTGGTCTAGTCTAGGTTGTAGGGCTCATTCTGGTTGTGCAATTTGACATACTGCTAGCTGTGAAACAGTCCATATGTAATGTCTAAGACAAAATTTGAAATGATTGTTACAAAGAATTTGATCCTTGTTACTTAGCTAGCCTAAAATATGTTTTGTTTTGTTACTTAAGTTCACAACTATAATAGGTTTTGTTACTTATGCATGTTCACAATTCTGAATTCTTGTTTCTCTATCCAAGTTCATATTTATATTTTATATATACATTACAATATAACAAGTTAAGGACTCTTTTTCTGTTCATGCATGGAAAAGCTTGTGGGATCCGTTTAAGCATGACTGAATAGTATAATTAATTAATTAAATAAATAAACACAAAACATTTAGGCATTTAGCTAACTAACAACTCTAGTTGCCTTCTGTCTAGGCTGTCTTCTTTTGTTGCTTTCATTGAGCTGTTGTTATGCTAGTGTATAAAATAGATAAAAAATATATATAGTTAGTTTTTTTTAACATATAGTATCTTAAAAAAAAAACTGATTAGATTTTAGTCTTTTAAATTGACCATTATCCTTCTGATTCTGAGTTGCTTGCTCATGTCTTTCCAAGGTGATTGCTGTGGTCAGAAAAAGAGAGTTGCATAATTTTTCATGCTTTGCTGTTTCTATTTGATGGAGTAATGTTTAATTAATATAGTTATTCTTAGGTAGAAGTTTATTATTATTATGATTACCTTATGGCTTGAGAATCATTGTATTTAAAGTATACTTATCAGGAGACCTAAAATTATATTATTGAAAAATCACAGCCTAGATATATTTTAATCTCAGAGAAATTAAAGTTGAGACATACTTGCCGGTTTATGTCAAAATTGAAATAGTACTAGTAATTCATAAAACAGTTTATATAACAGCGAAAAATAATCAAGAAATGTGTTAATTGCTGGTTGGTTGCTACATGCTACAATGGCTATTTTTTTTCAGTAAAAAAAAATAGGTTGACAAGTGTTAGGGGCCACTCTCACCCTGGTTGAAGATGAGAATTAAAATTCTCAAAAGAGTTTATATTCATGTATTTTTTATGTTTTAAAGTAAGAAAAAAATTTAATTCTCAAGAGCATTTTAATTTTATGCTTTCCAACAGGCTTTTGATAGTTATCTATCCACTACTACTACCACTTCTTTTATTCTGCTGCTCCTGTGGTATTGCTTTGATGTTGCTGTGGTACTGATTATCTGCTGCCGAATCGCTATTCGCTGCCGCTGCTACCTTTCTAATTCTGCTTCTGCTGCGCTACTACTTTGGTGCTGGTGTTGTACGGATTAAGACAGTATTTAAGGTTGGTTCATGCAAATTTAAATACATTTATTAATTTGTTATTAATGTTATGCGGACAACTTAAGTGCTTTCCTAAGGCACTCACTTCAGGACCTTCTTTAAGAATTGATAAAAATTTAATTTTCTTTGCTATTTTATGTCCAATGCCTTCAAAGTATTTTGGAGACTTGGAAAATATTGTCTCTTAGTTAATTAGGAAGCTAGACTCGCAGTTAGTGAGACTAGCAGTAAAGACTTCAAACTAGAAACTTAGCTATCTATTAGAAATATATAGGTTTTTGATGGATGTGTCCAAGGATTGGATGGATACACCACGTCATGAAAAAGAATATCAACTCGGTGTAGAAAAGTTTTTACACTTTGCTTTTTCATCACCGGGAATTCCTCAAGGGGAAGAAATTCAATGCCCATGTGCAAAGTGTTGTAATAGACTTTGGTTAAGGAGAGATGTCGTGTATGACCATCTAATATGCGATGGATTCGTAAAAGGTTATAGGCGGTGGTTTAATCATGGGGAATCACTTGTTGCTATGGATGTTGACAGTGACACAGATGAGGAATATAACTGCAATGATAACATTGATGAGTTGTTACGTGATAGATTCAGAGATACTACAGAAGTTGATGGACATAACATGGGGCCTAACGAAGGTGCAAAAGCATTTTATAAATTGGTAGACGAGGCAAGCCAAGAACTATACCCTGGATGTAAAGGATTCACAAGATTATCCTTTACCATCTGTCTTTACTTGTTAAAATGCTTGCATGGTTGGAGTAATGCGTCGTTCACTTCTCTCTTAGAATTATTGAAAGAAGGAATGCCACATTTGAATATTCCTACTTCTTTTGATAAAACGAAGAATATGGTGAAAAATTTGGGTCTTGACTACCAAAAGATCGATGCATGTCGCAATGATTGCATGTTGTATCGGAACGGGCATAAGAATGACTCATCTTGCCATGTCTGTGGAACATCCCGTTATATTGAGCATCATGTAGAAGAGGACGATGCTACCTCATCTAAAAAGCCTCGTAAAGTTGCTGCAAAAACTCTAAGGCATTTCCCCCTGATTCCCAGACTTCAAAGGCTTTTTATGTGCACAAGGACGGTTGAAGCTATGTCTTGGCATCATAATGAACGTGTTAAAGATGGGTCATTAAGGCATCCTGCCGATGGTGAATCTTGGAAAGCATTTGACAGTCGACATGAAGATTTTGCAAAGGAGCCTCGTAATGTGAGACTTGGCTTAGCAAGCGATAGATTCAATCTGTTTTGAACTTTGAGTAGTACACATAGTACATGGCCTGTTGTTCTGATGGGGTATAATCTACCCCCTTGGATGAGCATGAAGCCTGATTATTTTATGCTCTCTTTACTCATTCCTGGCCCACAATCACCGGGAAATGATATTGATGTCTTTCTTCAACCACTAATTGAAAAATTAAAAGAATTGTGGG
Organism: Arachis ipaensis; assembly: GCF_000816755.2. Classification (NCBI taxonomy): domain Eukaryota; kingdom Viridiplantae; phylum Streptophyta; class Magnoliopsida; order Fabales; family Fabaceae; genus Arachis; species Arachis ipaensis. Next base: position 92,895,744 of record NC_029793.2, read on the forward strand.
AGTTAGGTGTCGAAACATATGATTCCAAAGAGAACAAAACATTCAACATGAGAGCATGTCTTTTATGGACAATTAACGACTTCCCTGCGTATGCTATGTTATCTGGGTGGAGTACAAAGGGAAAATTGGCTTGTCCATGTTGTAATGATGAAACTTCTTCTATATATCTGAAACATAGCCACAAGACTGTTTATATGGATCATTGAAGGTTTTTACCCATGAACCATCCATGGAGACATAATAAAAGATCTTTCAATGGGAAACTGAACTTAGGTCTCCACTGCAGTTGTTAGATGGAACAACTGTATTTCATATATTGCAAGGGGTAGAAAATTCTTTTGGGAAGAAGCAAAGGAGATCAAAGAATGGCATTTCAAATTGGAAAAAGCGGTCAATCTTTTTTGATTTACCATATTGGAAGTTCAACATGTTTAGACACAACCTTGATGTCATGCACATAGAAAAGAATATAGTTGATAGCATTATTGGAACTCTTTTGGATATTTCTGGAAAGACAAAAGATCATGCAGCTGCGCGTTTTGACCTTAAAGACATGGGTATCAGGAAAAACCTTCAACCAAGAGATACGAATGATGGTAAAAGAACTAAGTTAGCAAATGCATGCTTCTCAATGACTACAGCAGAGAAAACAATCTTTTGTAGTGTGTTAAAAGGGGCAAAGTTACCAGACGGCAGTGCTTCCAATATCGCTCGATGTGTGCAGCAAACAGAAAAGAAGATTTCTGGTTACAAGACCCATGATGCTCATTTCATGTTACATTACTTGTTGCAAGTACCGATCAAAAGCATACTTCCTGACCATGTTGCCATCGCTTTAGTTCACTTATGTTCATTTTTTCGCCGGATATGTCAGAAGGTAATTAGCCTAGATGAGGTAGTTAACTTAGAAGCAGAGATTGCTAAGACATTATGCCAATTGGAGAGGATTTTTCCTCCAAGCTTTTTTGACATAATGGTGCACTTGCCTATCCATTTGGCAAATGAAGTGAGGTTAGGTGGTCCAGTTCAATATCGTTGGATGTACCCTATTGAACGATATATGTGCACACTAAAATCGTATGTTCGTAACAGAAGTCGTTCAGAAGGATCCATTGCCGAAGGATATTTGGCGAATGAGTGTATTAATTTTTGCTCAAGATATTTGCCTGAAGATGTCCAGACAAGATTCAACAGAGTGCCTCGAAACAATGATGAGTGTGTTTCAGATGAGCTGCGAACTCCGAGTTTGTTTCCAAGCAAAGGATGTCCTTTGGGTGGAAAAATGGGAGATTTGTTCATGTTAGATGAAAAATAAAAAATACAAGGTCATGCATACATCCTAAACAATTGTGATAAGATCGAAGTCTACATAAGGTATTTTGTTTGATTCATTGTCATTTCGTAGACCTCAATCATAACATTTTACCCTACTAACAAATAAGAATATGAATATTTGATCTTCAGAGAGCATGAGGAGGCAGTAAATGACAACAATCCACGAAGAACAAAGTGGGAGAAAGCCAAAGACCATAGTCAACAGTTCTCAGAATGGTTTAAAACTCGTGCCATGAAAAAGGATGTGCCTGGTTGGGCAAAAGGGTTGGCAAGGGGTCCAAATAGAGTTGCAAAAAGATTTTCAGGTTATGTTATCAATGTGTATAGGTTCCATACAAGGCACCGTGATGCGAGACATAAAATCCAAAATAGTGGTGTCACATTGGAGGCATTGACTCCTAATTTTGCTACTGTGAAAGATAAGAACCCAATTGAAGCAAAAGTAACCTACTATGGTAGAATAGTTGATATGTTTAAATTAGATTATTGTGGCCAATTTAAGTTAGTCCTGTTTAAGTGTGAGTGGTATACAGTTGCAAAAGACAACTTTAGTCTCTCATATGTGTATTCAGTAAAAAATGCTACCAAGAAGAACCATTTGTCCTAGCATCCCAAGTAAACCAATGCTTTTATGTACAAGACCCATATGTGAGTGACAAACACTATGTTATGAAAACAATTCGAAGAGATTTATTTAGGATAAGTGATGACCTTGAGTCTGATTCCCCCATAATATATGCAAGGGAGCCATGTGAACCTGAAGTGATTCCCAGTCTCCCAAATGATAATGGCGAAGTTGATCTAGTGAGGAATGATCTACGAGCAACTATTATAGATATGGCTCCAAATATGTTTGCCAAACAACATGGTGAGGAAGATGATGAGGAAAGCGAATACGAGTACGTAGAGGACTCTGATTCTGAAACTTCTTGACATGTTTTAATGTAATGTTGTTTTGGTAGAATTCTAAATGTCTCATTTGTTTTAGTTATTTTGCTTATTATTTTTTTTGGTGACTTGTCACGCCCAGTTATTTTGCTTATTTAATTACTTGCTTATGTTGATTATGTTCATTTAATTATTCATAAAATAACATTTTTTTCATTGCAACTCTTGTGTATGCAGAATGGAGAAAGGAGAGATCACTAAAAGAAAACGGATAAGTACCTTAGCACAAAAAATGAAAGAAAAAAGTCCACAAAAAAAGAATTCCTTTGAGGTTACACAAGTGAGGTCAAATGCTGAATTGCTATAACAATACAATATTAAAAGAGAAAAGATCATGGCTGAAAATAAGAAGGCTAGCTTCCAAGCTCAAAACCCAAAAGATCAAACAAGAAACCAACCCATTACAATCGTGGAAGATGCCATTGAAGAGCAAGCTAGGACTCCAAAGAAGAAAAAGAAGGTCCAACCAATGCCACTTTTTCAAGAATGTGAACATAATGGGAACGGGACAATGTCTCATGCTGAAAAGACCTCCAAAACTGGGAATCAAAGGACTGTTGAAGCTGATACAATGGAACAAAATAATTTAAGTTCTGATGATGAGGGAGAAGATACAAGCGATCTAAGTTCAAGTTCAACAAAAAAAGGAATGAGTCTTGACATGTATTTTAAGGTACATGGGATAAATTTGGAAAATAAAGAAGATGAGGAAGATGAGCTTGATGATGCTGCAAATGATGAGGGTAATGGAGGACAAGCTAGTAATGAAGGTGCTTTTCTTGTTTTACCTTATTGTCAAAATATAGCTTGTATTACTTCTAAGTTGATTTGAGTTAAAATTCTGTTATTTTAATTGGACATAGGCACAATAAAGAAGAAAACTCGTGGAAAGACTATGTGCAAAAAGCTTCATGCCACTGATTTTAATGATCGACGGGAGGTGGAATTTTTTGGAGGGCAGCCTATAGGTCCAACCAAGGAGGTTGTATCTAACCTCAACCAACTTTTGGGCACAATAGTTAGAAATCCTCGTTTTGTGACTTTGCTATATACTAGTTGGCATGGTATGCCTAAAAACCTCAAAGAGGACATGTGGGAGTATGCCAATGTATGTAACTATAGAATTATAGATAATTTTTTTAAAATTTATTTGTTACTTTATTTATGCTAACCTTTGACATTCTAATTTGTTGTCTTGTTTAGCAAAAATTCATTCTTCCAATAGCTTCAAAGCCGTGGGTAATGAAGAGATTTTGTCGTGCATGGAAAAAATACAAAGGCGAAATAAAAAAGAAACATTTCTTGAAGTACAACACAAAGAAAGAAATGATAAAGAACCGACCGTTAGAGATCCCTGAGGTTCAATTTCGCAAACTAATTCGGTATTGGAGTCTTCCAACTGTCAAGGTAATATTGTCTTTTAGTTCTTTATGTGATTAAACTTGGTGTTTTTGAAAAAAGTAGTGTGATTTTGAAAAAACAAGAAAACATGTTTATTAAGAATAATAACATCTCTTTTTCATGTTTATATTTAAGCTGTGTCTACTAAGAATGCTGAAAATAGGTCAAAACAAACATGTCCTCACCGGATGGGTTCCACAAATTTTGGAATAGTGCGCAAGCAGCTGGTAATATAACTTATTTTTTTCTAATTTCTCATTTATATTCATGTTGTAGTTTTCTAGTTAGTATGCTTCATGTAAATTTTTCTATATGTACTCTAGCGCGACTCTAAAGAGAACAGTGAAGAACCATCAAGAGTTGAAGTTTTCATAGCAACTCGCACAAGTAAAAAGGGAAAAGAAATTGATGCTAAAACGCAAAGCACAATTGTGAGTTGTTTGTATTTGTATTTGGAAATGTACAATATTAATTCTATAGTGATTTCTATAGTGATTTCTATTAATATTGTTTGTATGCTAAATTAATGCGGCAGGCTGAACTTCAAACCCGCATAGAGGCAGGGGAAAATGATGAGGATGCATTTGTAGGAGTGCTAGGAAAGGACCAACCAGGTCGAGTTCGTTGTTATGGGGCTTCGATTACAAGAAGGTCTCTTAAAAAGGATGAGGAGATTCGACAAGTCAAGGTTGAATACAACAACAAGGTTGAATCATTAGAGAAGAAGATGGACGGTGTATGTAGTTTATTAAAGGTATTGGTGCACCAAGTCAACCCTGGAATGAGTGAGGAAGAGGTAGCAGCCTTAGTGCAAGCTGCCCAAAATTCTCCTTTGGATGCCTCAAGTAGCAGACCGAGAAATACTCCTCGCTCCTCCGAATCAACTCATATTCCACCCAAAGATGTAAGTCACTATCTTTGGATATTCGATATATTTCCATTTAAAGTAGTTGACTTATTGTTGTTGTTGATTTTGGACATTTGATAGTGAAATAAAATATTATAAATGGTGCTAATGGTGTTGAATTGGAATCTAAATTCAAAGTTGTTGACTTTTTAGTAGTGTTTTGTTTTGTATTTAGTGTGGTATTGAATCTCAATTTTGGAAAACACGAGAAATCTTTGAAGATTTGCACTTTTTCATAATCAAATTGGAAAAAGGAAAAGAAAAGAAACCATAATTGAATTTTAATGGTTTTGTTTCTTTTGATTTTTGCAGACTCCAGAAGGAATTAATGGCTCTCATGGTATATCTTATTTTACTTGATTTATTTGTTGGGGATTGGTCTTTTCTTTCTTTCTTTTCCCACCTTTATTAATTAGAAGAAAAAATCGATTATAGAATCCATATGCAATTTGTATTGATTCTCTAGTTGCTAGAATAAACTTATGTGCATGCATATGACTGCAGGTGCAGTATAGGGCTACAAGAATGGTTAATTTGGTTGTGAATACATGCCATTGTTGAGTTAAAACATGTGATAGTTGCAGCAAAAAAAAGGGGTAGGGAGGGCAGTTTGATTGTTAGCTTCCTATATCAGTACCCTTTTCCCTTTTTTGAAAACTTTAAGAACAAAAAAAGTATAGTGGCTTTCAATATAATGAAAGAAAAGCCTTTGCTGGTTACAATTATTATATGACTATAACACAACACAGTTTGTTGATAATATGTCTTTTCATTTTTTGGTTTGGTATAAGATGCACTAACACACAACATTTAAAATTATGCAGGGCAGTGCTGAAAACAATTTCGCTCACAATGATGATCAGTAATCATGAAGTTTTATATTTTGTAATCAAGTGTAAAGGAAGTATCTAGATAATTTAACCCATGTTGGAATTGTAATTTATGTATTAGGAAATTGCTAGTGGATGAGACTTTGATTTTTGGTATTTTGTTAGAGTATATCATGTGATCAAACACTTTTTTTCTGTGACAAGTTTATGAAGCAATGATTAGTTGATTTAAAATTAGTAATCTTTTAAATTTTAAAATTATCTATGATTTTGTAAGGTTTATAAAAAAAATAGTGCCAATAGGTACTGAACTAACTTACAGCCACGCTTTAAAAGAGTGGCTATATTGTACAGCAGCAATCAACAGCCACGCTTTATAAGCGTGGCTGTAATTTAGTTTCGTACCTATTGGCACGCTTTTAAAGCGTAGCCATATCTCCACTTGTTGCCACGCTTTAGAAGCGTGACGATAAACGTTACAGTGGGTATTAACAGTCACGCTTTAAAAGCGTAGCTGTATCTCACAGCTATTGGCAGGCTTTAAAAGCGTAGCCATATATCTTTCTATTGGCACGCTTTTAAAGCGTAGCCATATGTCTTGCTATTGGCACGCTTTAAAAGCGTAGCCATATCTCACACATATGGCTACGCTTTTAAAGCATGGCGATCTATAAAAGCGTGGCAAGAAAAAAAGTGTGGCGATAGGTCAGCAAAAGCGTGGCGATAGAGCAACCGGCACCCTTGCAGTTGTGACCCTTTCAAAAGCGTGCCGATAGCTCAAAAAGCGTGGCGAAAAGCTATCGCTACACTTTTTCGGACTTTTCGCCACGCTTTAAAAGCGTAGCAAAAAGCTTGTTTTCTTGTAGTGTGGGGAGAAATGCAAGGCAGTTTAGGAATGATTCTGAGACGGAAATTACAACAAATGGAGAGCCTTGCTGAATTCAGACACCTTTATGAAGCAAGAACTGTAGCTAGAGGAGAATATGATTGCTATGCGCAAACAAAGTTGAGCTACCTATGCAATGCAGTAGCTAACATGAACCCCAACTACCCCACCTATATGTAGAAATTAGAGGAACTTAGCTCAAGGCAAGAGGAAATAGCATACCAACACAAGGAGAATGTGAAATCCTACATGAGGAGGCTAGGATTTTGGACGCCCAAGGACACCAAAGCACAAGAAGGTTCCTCCAAGAAGAAAGACAAAGGGAAGGGGCCAATGAACTAAAGATGAAGCTGCTCAAGGTTGTTGAGTCCTATGGTTGACACTTTCCAACTTCTTAAATCTTGTTTAAGTTTTTGCTTTATTTGCTTTTTGAATAAATAGTCATGCTAGGATAGTTTATACTTTATTCTTAGTTTTAATTCCTGTTTGAAATCTTTATGAATTTTTTTTCAAGAAAGAAAATGCCATGTATTTCAAGTCTTTATTTCAACATAAATAAAAGTAGAGTTTGTCCCCATAAGAGTCACTGTGAGTTGTGCAAAAACAATGAAAGAGACCAAGGCCAAGATGGATTATCAAACAAACTAAGAAATAAGAAACTAAGTGTAGAACCTTGGATAAACTAAAAAGAAAATGAGTCATGGAATAGCAACCAGTCCTAGAAGGTATAACCAGGGAAGGCCAAAGGGTGTTCCTTGAATATCCATAGAACCAAGAGGTAGTAAGCAATAAAGACCCAAGGCTTTGAGCATCAACTACTGGGATAGAAAAAGAAACATTAAAAAGCTCAAAAAGAATTAAAGATCTTAATAGATGCTTGTGGTGAAGATGTGTCAAGAAGAGACCTGGGCAAGTAAATTCTTAGGGGTGTCTCAACACCTAGTACCCTAAAACCAACTGGTTTGGGAGTGCTAATTGAAAGCTTAAATAAAGGGTTGTCTTGAGACAATACACTTAGAGTCATGGTCAAGAAAGCAAAACAACCCTTACTACTTCAAGGTGACAATCAATAGAAAGGACCCCTAAGGCCTATACCTAAAAGAACCCTCAAGGACCCAAGAGCTTCCCATGACATTAAAACATTCATACATGTGTTGAACACTTAGTCTTACTCTTAGTTGTATTGCAATCACTCAAAGCCAAGGCCTCAAGTTATAAAGGTTTACTCACATTGATTTGCTTGGGACAAGCAAAACTTAAGTTTGGTGTTGTGATGACTTGCATCATCTACCCTTCTTTCTTGCATAAAAAAGACCATAAAAGAATATAAATCTCATTTGATCAGTACAATTCATGCATTATTTGATGAATATTATGGTACACTACTTTGAGATGAGTTGTGCTGAATTTCAGGTGAGAAAAGCATCAAAAATTGGGTAGAAGACAAACAAGAAGCTGGGCGTGTGAAACTGGCGTGCCACTTGAAGCAAACACCACAAAAATGCACTGGCGTGGCACGCCAGTACTAAATTCCAGAGAAGAAGTCCAAGCATGCATGTGGGTGTGGCACGCCAGAGACTGGGCGTGGCACGCTAATACAAAATTCCAGAGAGCTACAATGGAGGACAAAAAAAGGGGCGTGGCACGCCAAGCTGGGCATGGCATGCCTGGCCCATCAATTACTATGGGCGTGCCACTTGAGCAAAGGGGCATGGCACGCCAACTCACCATTCCAAGAAGAACCTTCACTATGGCATGCCACTTGGTCTCGAAGGCGTGGCACGCTGGTGCACGAAATTGTGATCTCTGGTAATGGCTCCAAAAACTTGGTGCTCTAATCTCAATTCATAATTTGTCACAACTTCGATACAACTAACCAGCAAGTGCACTGGGTCGTCCAAGTAATAAACCTTACGTGAGTAAGGGTCGATCCCACGGAGATTGTTGGTATGAAGCAAGCTATGGCCACCTTGTAAATCTCAGTCAGGCGGATATAAAATAGTTATGGAGTTTTCGATAAGGATAGAAATACTTATGTAAATCATTGGTGAGAATTTCAGATAAGCGCATAGAGATGCTTTCGTTCCTCTGAACCTCTGCTTTCCCACTGTCTTCATCCAATCAGTCTTACTCCTTTCCATGGCTGGCTTTATGCAAGGGCATCACCATTGTCAATGGCTACATCCCATCCTCTTGTGAAAATGGTCCAAATGCTCTGTCACAGCACGGCTAATCATCTGAGGTTCTCGATCATGCTGGAATAGGATTCACCCTCCTTTTGCGTCTGTCACTATGCCCAGCACTCGCGAGTTTGAAGCTCATCACAGTCATTCAATCCCTGAATCCTACTCGGAATACCACAGACAAGGTTTAGACTTTCCGGATTCTCATGACTGCCGCCATCATTCTAGCTTACACCACGAAGATTCTGATTAAGAGATTTAAGAGATACTCATTCAATCTAAGGTAGAACGGAAGTGGTTGTCAGGCACGCGTTCATAAGGAATGATGATGATTGTCACGTTCATCACATTCAGGTTGGAGTGCAAGTGAATATCTTAGAAGCGGAACAAGTTGAATTGAATAGAAAAACAGTAGTACTTTACATTAATCTTTGAGGAACAGTAGAGCTCCACACCTTAATCTATGGAGTGTAGAAACTCTACCGTTGAAAATACATAAGTGATAATGGAGTTCATTGGTCTCGGCCCCAGAGGGGAACTGGAGTAACCAAGACTGCGAATACAATGATAAAAAGTTCTATTTATACTAAACTAGTCACTAGGGTTTACAGAAGTAAGTAATTGATGCATAAATCCACTTCCGGGGCCCACTTGGTGTGTGCTTGGGCTGAGCTTGAATGTTACACGTGCAGAGGCTCTTTCTGGAGTTGAACGCCAGGTTGTAACGTATTTCTGACGTTCAACTCTGGTTTGTGACTTGTTTCTGGCGTTTAACTCCAGACAGCAGCGTAGAACTGGCGTTCAACGCCCTTTTACGTCATCTAAACTCGACCAAAGTATGGACTATTATACATTGCTGGAAAGCCCTGAATGTCTACTTTCCAAAGCATTTGGCACATGGTTAGGGACAGCTTGGTTTAGCCGCTTAGACCAGGATTTTTAGGCCTTAGGCCCTCCTATCCACTGATTCTCAAAGCCTTGGGATCCTTTTTATTTGCCCTTGCCTTTTGGTTTTAAGGGTTATTGGCTTTTTTGCTCTTGCCTCTTGGTTTTAAGAGCTTTTGGCTTTTTCTGCTTGCTTTTTCTTTTTTTTTTTCTAATTTTTTTTTGCTCTTTTTTTTTTCTATTTTTTCTGCAAGCTTTGTTCTTTGCTGATTTTTCAGATTATCAAATAACATGTCTCCTTATCATCATTCTTTCAAGAGCCAACATATTTATCATTCTTAAACAACAACTTCAAAAGATATATGCACTGTTCAAGCATTCATTCAGAAAACAAGAAGCATTGTCACCACATCAACATAATTAAACTAAGTTCAAGGATAAATTTGAAACTCATGTACTTCTTGTTCTTTTGAATTAAAACAGTTTTCATTTAAGAGAGGTGATGGATTCATAGGACATTGATAACTTTAAGACAAAGTTACTAACTACTAATGATCATGTAATAAGACACAAACATAGATAAGCATTTAACATAGAGAAAACGAAAAACAGAGAATAAGAACAAGGAAGGAGTCCACCTTAGTGATGGTGGCGTTTCCTTCTTGAGGAACCAATGATGTCCTTGAGTTCTTCTATGTCTCTTCCTTGTCTTTGTTGCTCCTCCCTCATTGCTTTTTGATCTTCTCTTATTTCATGAAGAATGATGGAGTGCTCTTGATGTTCCACCCTTAATTGTCCCATGTTGGAACTTAATTCTCCTAGGGAGGTGTTGATTTGCTCCCAATAGTTTTGTGGAGGAAAATGCATCCCCTGAGGTATCTCAGGGATCTCTTGATGATGAGCTTCTTCATGTGTCTCTTGAGATCCATGAATGGGCTCTCTTGCTTGCTCCATCCTTTTCTTAGTGATGGGCTTGTGAGATGAATCTTTTCATCTCCCATGGCTCAGAGGTGAAAGCAATTGTCTTCCCTTTCCCTTTTCTAGAGGATTCTCCGGTCTTGGGTGCCATCAATGGTAATGGAAAAACAAGCTTATGCTTTTACCACACCAAACTTAGAATTTTGCTCGCCCTCGAGCAAGAGAAGAAAGAATAGATGAAGAAGAAGAAGAAAATATGGAGAGGAGGGGGGAGGTGTGTTTCGGCCAAGAAGAGAAAGGAGGGTTGTGTTGTGAGAAAATGAGGAAGAATGGAGGGGTATATATAGGGAAGGGAGGGGGGTAAGTTCGGCCATTTAGGGTGGGTTTGGGTGGGAAATTGATTTTGAATTTTGAAGGTAGGTGGAGTTTATGAGGTAGGTTTATGGGGAAGAGTGGATGGATGTGAGTGGTGAAGAGGTGATGGGAAAGAGATTTTATGGGATTGTGTTAAAGAGGGGTGAGAAGAAGTGAGTGGAGGTAGGTGGGGATCCTGTGGGGTCCACAGATCCTGAGGTGTTCAAAGATTTACAACCTTGCACCCAATTAGGCATGCAAAATGCCTTTGCACACAACTCTGGGCGTTTAGCGCCAGATTGGTGCTTGTTCTGGGCGTTGAACGCCCATTTGTAGCCTATTTCTGGCGTTGAACGCTAGAACCATGCTTGTTCTGGGCGTTCAGCGCCAGCTCTTCTCCAGGGTGCATTTCTGGCGTTCAGCGCCAGAACCATGCTCTGTTCTGGCATTGAACGCCCAAAACATGCTTCTTACTGGCGTTTAAACGTCAGTAAGGTCTTCCTCCAGGGTGTGATTTTTCTTCTACTGTTTTTGATTCTGTTTTCAATTTTTATATTTATTTTGTGACTCCACATGATCATGAACCTAATAAAACATGAAAAACAATGAAAATTTGATAAATAAACATTGGGTTGCCTCCCAACAAGCGCTTCTTTAATGTCAATAGCTTGACAGTGGGCTCTCATGGAGCCTCACAGATGTGCAGAGCTTTGTTGAAACTTCCCAACACCAAACTTAGAGTTTGGATATGGGGGTTTGACACCAAACTTAGAGTTTGGTTGTGGCCTCCCAACACCAAACTTAGAGTTTGACTGTGGGGGCTCTGTTTGACTCTGCTTTGAGAGAAGCTTTTTAAGCTTCCTCTCCATGGATGCAGAGAGAGATCCTTGAGTTGTAAACACAAGGTTGTCCTCATTTATTTGAAGGATCAATTCTCCTCTGTCCACATCAATCACAGCTCTTGCTGTGGCTAGGAAAGGTCTTCCTAGGATGATGGATTCATCCTCATCCTTCCCAGTATCTAGGACTATGAAATTAGTAGGGATGTAAAGGCCTTCAACCTTTACTAACACGTCCTCTACTTGTCCATAAGCCTATTTTCTTGAATTGTCTGCCATCTCTAAAGAGATTTTAGCAGCTTGCACCCCA
>NC_029793.2:92907591-92944826 GCF_000816755.2 Arachis ipaensis
GAGGTCTTCCTCCTTGGGATTCACGTCCTCTCCTTCCTTTATAGGTTCGGCCATGGTGATCAATTCAATGGCCTTGCACTCTCCTTTTGGATTTTCTTCTGTATTGCTTGGGAGAGTACTAGGAGGAATTTCAGTGATCCTTTTACTCAGCTGGCCCACTTGTGCTTCCAAATTTCTAATGGATGATCTTGTTTCATTCATGAAACTCACAGTGGCCTTAGATAGATAGAGACTAAGTTTGCTAGATTAGAAGTATTTTGTTCAGAGTTCTCTGTCAGTTACTGAGTGGATGATGAAAAAGGTTTACTATTGTTAAACCTGTATCTTCCACCATTATTAAAGCCTTGTTGAGGCTTTTGTTGATCCTTCCATGAGAGATTTGGATGATTTCTCCATGATGGATTATAGGTGTTTCCATAAGGTTCTCAGGATCATAAGCTTCTTCTTCAGAAGATGCCTCTTGAGTACTGTTGGATGCAGCTTGCATTCCATTCAGACTCTGAGAAATTATATTGACTTGCTGAGTCAATATTTTATTCTGAGCCAATATGGCTTTCAGAGTATCAATTTCAAGAACTCCCTTCTTCATAGGCGTCCCATTACTCACAGGATTCCTCTCAGAAGTGTACATGAACTGGTTATTAGCAACCATGTCAATGAGTTCTTGAGCTTCTACAGGCGTTTTCTTTAGGTGAATGGATCCACCTGCAGAAGTGTCCAATGACATCTTTGATATCTCAGATAAACCATCATAGAGACTTCAGGATCTACTCCATTAGTCTTAACAGTATCACAGATCTGCAAGAATTCAGTTAAGAACTGAAAAGGATCTTCAGATGGAAGTCTATGAAACTTGCAGTTCTGCTGCATCAGAGAAACTAGCTGAGGTTTCAGCTCAAAATTGTTTGCTCCAATGGCAGGAATGGAGATGCTTCTTCCATGTAAATTGGAATTAGGTGCAGTAAAGTCACCAAGCATCCTCCTTGCATTATTGTTGTTGGGTTCGGCTGCCATCTCCTTTACTTGTTCGAAATTATCAATAAGGTTGTCTCTGGATTGTTGTAACTTAGCTTCTCTTAGTTTCCTCTTCAGAGTCTTTTCAGGTTCTGGATCAGCTTCAACAAGAATGCCTTTTTCCTTGTTCCTGCTCATAAGAAAGAGAAGAGTACAAGAAAAGAAGAGGAATCCTCTATGTCACAGTAAAGAGGTTCCTTATAGTTAGTAGAAGAAGAAAAGGAATAGGGGTGAAGAGGAATGAAGAATCCAAACACAAGGGTAAGGATAGGAGCAGTGATGTGAGATGAAGAGGAGTGTTAGTAGATGAATAAATAATTAGAAGGAGATGAGGGAGAAGGATTTTCGAAAAATAATTTTTGAAAAAGAGTTAGTGATTTTCGAAAATAATTTTTGAAAAGTGTTAGTAATTTTCGAAAATTAAAAAAAATAAAAAATGAAAATAATTAGTTAATTAAAAAGAAATTTTGAAAAAGAGGGAAGATATTTTCGAAAATTAGAGAGAGAGAGTTAGTTAGGTATTTTTGAAAAAGATAAGAAACAAACAAAAAGTTAGTTAGTTAGTTGAAACAAATTTTGAAAAGATAAGAAGTTAGGAAGTTAGAAAAGATATTTTGAAATCAAATTTTTGAAAAAGATAAGATAAGAAGATATTTTTGAAAAGATATGATTGAAATTAGTTTTTGGAAAAAAGATTTGATTTTTAAAATCACAATTAATGACTTGATTCACAAGAAATCACAAGATATGATTCTAGAACTCAAAGTTTGAATCTTTCTTAACAAGCAAGTAACAAACTTGAAATTTTTGAATCAAAACATTAATTGATGATGTTATTTTCGAAAATTGTGATATAAAGATAAGAAAAAGATTTTTGAAAAATATTTTTGTAATTTTCGAAAATAACTAAGAAAATTGAAAAAGATTTGATTTTTGAAAAAGATTTTGAAAAAGATAGGATTTTAAATTGAAAAATTTGATTTGACTCATGAAAACAACTAGATTTTAAAAATTTTTGAAAAAGTCAAATCTAATTTTCGAAATTTTAAGAGAGAAAAAGGGAAAGATATTTTTTTTTATTTTTTGAATTTTTATGATGAGAGAGAAAAACATGCAAAATGATGCAATGCATGAAAATTTAGGATCAAAGTATGTGATGAATGCAAGAACACTATGAATATCAAGATGAACACCAAGAACACTTTGAAGATTATGATGAATATCAAGAACATATTTTTGAAAATTTTTATATGCAAAGAAAATATGCAAGACACCAAACTTAGAAATCTTTCATGTTTAGACTCTATGGATGCAAAAATGCACATGTAAAACAAGAAAAGGTGCAAAACAAGAAAACATCAAGATCAAACAAGAAGACTTACCAAGAACAACTTGAAGATCATGAAGAACACCATGAATGCATGAATTTTCGAAAAATGCAAAATGAATATGCAATTGACACCAAACTTTCAACTTGACTCAAGACTCAAACAAGAAATACAAAAATATTTTTTATTTTTATGATTTTCTAATTTTTTTGTATTTTTTTTTGAAAATTATTTGAAAAAGAAAAATAAGGATTTCAAAATTTTTAATATGAATTCCAGGAATCTTATGCTCTTTAGTCTAAAGCTCCAATCAAAGGGTTAGGCATGGCTTAATAGCCAGCCAAGCTTTAGTATGTAACTCAGACATGACACGCCTGACATACCCTATCCAGAAGAATTAGATATGGCTTTACAGCCAGCCAGGCTTCAACATGCTTCATGAAATACTAGAATTCATTCTTAAAAATTCTGAAGAGAGAAATATATTTTTGAAAACATTTTTTATTTTAAATTTTTTTTTTTGAAAACAAAGGAGAAATTTTTGAAAGATTTTTTTGAAAAATTTTTGAAAACTTTTTGAAAAGAAAACGAAAAGAAAGTTACCCAATCTGAGCAACAAGATGAACCGTTAGTTGTTCAAACTCGAACAATCCCCGGCAACGGCGCCAAAAACTTGGTGTTGTTGCCGGATCAAAATTTGGCACTGATGTTACCGGACCAAAAGCTTGCCGAAAACTCGAACAATCCCCGACAACGGCGCTAAAATCTTGGTGCACAAAATTGTGATCTCTAGTAATGGCTCCAAAAACTTGGTGCTCTAATCTCAATTCATAATTTGTCACAACTTCGATACAACTAACCAGCAAGTGCACTGGGTCGTCCAAGTAATAAACCTTACGTGAGTAAGGGTCGATCCCACGGAGATTGTTGGTATGAAGCAAGCTATGGTCACCTTGTAAATCTCAGTCAGGCGGATATAAAATAGTTATGGAGTTTTCGAAAATAAATAATAAACTAAGGATAGAAATACTTATTTAAATCGTTGGTGAGAATTTCAGATAAGCGCATAGACATGCTTTCGTTCTTCTGAACCTCTGCTTTCCCACTGTCTTCATCCAATCAGTCTTACTCCTTTCCATGGCTGGCTTTATGCAAGGGCATCACCGTTGTCAATGGCTACATCCCATCCTCTTGTGAAAATGGTCCAAATGCTCTGTCACAGCACGGCTAATCATCTGAGGTTCTCGATCATGCTGGAATAGGATTCACCCTCCTTTTGCGTCTGTTACTATGCCTAGCACTCGCGAGTTTGAAGCTCGTCACAGTCATTCAATCCCTGAATCCTATTCGGAATACCACAGACAAGGTTTAGACTTTCCGGATTCTCATGAATGCCGCCATCATTCTAGCTTACACCACGAAGATTCTGATTAAGAGATCTAAGAGATACTCATTCAATCTAAGGTAGAATGGAAGTGGTTGTCAGGCACGCGTTCATAAGGAATGATGATGATTGTCACGTTCATCACGTTCAGGTTGGAGTGCGAATGAATATCTTAGAAGTGGAACAAGTTGAATTGAATAGAAAAACAGTAGTACTTTGCATTAATCTTTGAGGAACAGCAGAGCTCCACACCTTAATCTATGGAGTGTAGAAACTCTACCATTGAAAATACATAAGTGATAATGGAGTTCATTGGTCTCGGCCTCAGAGGGGAACCGGAGTAACCAAGACTGCGAATACAATGATAAAAAGTTCTATTTATACTAAACTAGTCACTAGGGTTTACAGAAGTAAGTAATTGATGCATAAATCCACTTCCGGGGCCCACTTGGTGTGTGCTTGGGCTGAGCTTGAATGTTACACGTGCAGAGGCTCTTTCTGGAGTTGAACGCCAGGTTGTAACGTATTTCTGACGTTCAACTCTGGTTTGTGACTTGTTTCTGGCGTTTAACTCCAGACAGCAGCGTAGAACTGGCGTTCAACGCCCTTTTACGTCATCTAAACTCGGCCAAAGTATGGACTATTATACATTTCTGGAAAGCCCTGAATGTCTAATTTCCAAAGAATTTGGAAGCGCGCCATTTTGAGTTCTGTAGCTCCAGAAAATCCACTTTGAGTGCAGGGAGGTCAGAATCCAACAGCATCAGCAGTCCTTCTTCAACCTCTGAATCTGATTTTTGCTCAAGTCCCTCAATTTCAGCTAGAAAATACCTGAAATCACAGAAAAACACACAAACTCATACTAAAGTCCAGAAATGTGAATTTAACATAAAAACTAATAAAAACATCCCTAAAAGTAACTAGATTCTACTAAAAACATACTAAAAACAATGCCAAAAAGCGTATAAATTATCCGCTCATCACACGCCAGCCCCAAGAAGTCACTTGGGCGTGCCACTTGAGAACCCAGGCGTGGCACGCCAAGCTTGAAGAGTTCATAAATCCATGAGCGTGCCACTTGAGAAGCATGGCGTGGCACACTGGTACAACAATCCAGAGAAGGGGCTGAAGGCAATTGAAGACTGGGCGTGCCACTTGAGCAACCAGGCGTGGCACGCCAATGCACAAAGGACCAAAAGCAAGGACTGGGCGTGCCACTTGGTATCGAAGGCGTGGCACGGAAACCTTAGCATTTCACTATGGCGTGCCACTTGAAGACTGGGGCGTGGCACGCCAACTACTGGAACCAAGACAAGATCATGGGCGTGGCACGCCAGCCTTTAGACGTGGCACGTTGGTATAAGTTTCTAGAGTGGATGAAGGAGGCCAATTACATGGGGCGTGCCACTTGATATCGAAGGCGTGACACACCATTCACCATTCTTCATTTAGGCGTGCCACTTGAGCGACGAGGCGTGGCACGCCAGTGTCATTCAGAGCGAAGCATTGGGGTGTGCCACTTAAGTTCGTGGCGTGGCATGCCAAACAGAGGAACCACCTACTCACAAAAGGGACATGGCACGCCAGTTCACACTAGTTCAACTTTCCAGAGAAGCCTAGCCAAGCATGAAGCAAGGGCGTGGCACGCCAGTACAAGTTTAAAGAGGCAAAGAGAAGTGAGAAAGGCAAGGGGCGTGCCACTTGAGTTCGAAGGCGTGGCACGCCAAGGTTGAGAGAGGGACAAGCGTGCCACTTGAAGGATTAGGCGTGGCACGCCAAGCTGGAAATGAAGGGCACATGACATGCCAGAAAAGCGCCAACCACACGCCAGCCGAGAAGTCATGCTTATTGAGTGTTTTTCTTTACCCTCCAAAATGTAATTTTCCTTTTTCACTTTTGTAATTCTTTTATTTTACTAGTAGTATAAATACCCCCAAGGAGTACTGAAGAAAGGGGTTAAACAGTTAGTTTTAGATCCACTTTTACACTTCACTTTTGAGTACTTTTTGAGCTATGAGTAGCTAACTTCCCTCTCATTGAGAGAGGGAGCTCTGTTGTACTTGATGGATTGATGATAGCGAAATCCTTCTTCTCTTTATCTCCTCTTTGATTTGCTAGAAGGAATTTTGTTCTTAATGCTTAGTATTCAATTATCTTGGGAAAGAGATTGAATGCAATTGGGTTTCATGGGAACCTTGGGAAAGGAAACATGAAACCATGCTTGAAATCCCTTCTCACACTAGAGTAGAATCTGGGTTTTGGTGTTTGGATATGTGACATATAATCCTCCCTCTACTTGGACCTATAATGATGTGTGGAATAATTAGGGACCAAGCATATCTCTCTTCATGAGGAATTAGACCAAGGAATTGGCTATTGATCAAGATCTGAGAGATTGAGTCACCAAGGGATTGGGGCTCAATCAATCATGATTGCCAAGAGGTCAATGAGTTGCATGATTGAAGGGGATATAAGCTAGATTCGATCTAAAGAGACAACATCTCCCAATCTCAATGAATTTCCCCATTCTTATCTATCCATTTCTTTACAGTTTATTTTTACATTCAGCAATTCTCCATTCCCATTTACATTCAAGTCATTTATGATTCTGCCCTTTACTTTTCGCCATTTATATTTCTGTACTTTATTGCTTTTCTTTATATTCTAGTCATTTACATTTATGTCATTTACAATTCTGCACTCTACAATCCTATTGATCCGCTTGACTAATTCATCAACTGATTAAAATTGCTCGAATTTGCCAATCTCTATGGATACAATCCCACTCCACTGTGGGTTATTACTTGACAATAATTTTGGTTTGCTTGCCAAAAGGACTAATTCACCAATTTTGAATGGGGTGTGAATTCCGGTCATCAGTACTGCCGGATGCAGCTTGCATTCCAGTCAGGCTCATCAAGATCATATTACTTGCTGAGTCAATATTTTGTTCTGAGCCAATATGGCATTCAGAGTATCAATCTCAAGAACTCCTTTTTTCTGAGTTGTCCCATTATTCACAGGATTTCTTTCAGAAGTGTACATGAATTGGTTATTTGCAACCATTTCAATGAGTTCCTGAGCTTCTGCAGGCATCTTTTTCAGATGAAGAGATCCACCAGCAGAGTGATCTAATGACATCTTGGACAATTCAGACAGACCATCATAGAATATACATAAGATGCTCCATTCTGAAAGCATGTCAGAAGGACACCTTCTGATCAATTGCTTGTATCTTTCCTAAGCTTCATAGAGGGATTCACATTCCTTCTGTCTGAAGGTTTGGACTTTCACTCTAAACTTGCTCAACTTTTGAGGTGGAAAGAATTTGGCCAAGAAAGCACTCACCAACTTTTCTCAAGAGTTCAGGCTTTCTTTAGGTTGTGAGTCCAACCATGTCCTAGCTCTGTCTCTTACAGTAAATGGGAAAAGCATAAGTCTGTAGACCTCAGGATTAACCCCATTGGTCTTGACAGTGTCACAGATTTGCAAGCATTCAGCTAAAAACTGATGAGGATCTTCCAATGAAAGTCCATGAAACTTGCAATTCTGCTGCATTAGAGAAACTAATTGAGGCTTAAGCTCAAAGTTGTTTGCTCCGATTGTAGGAATTGAGATGCTTCTTCCATAGAAGTCAGAAGTGGGTGCAGTAAAGTCACCAAGCATCTTCCTTGCATCTCCACCATTGTTGTTATTTTCGGCTGCCATGTCTTCTTCTTTTTCAAAAATTTTTGTTAGGTCCTCTCCAGAGTTTTGTGCTTTAGCTTCTCTTAGTTTCCTCTTCAGAGACCTTTCAGGTTCAAGATCAGCTTCAACAAGGATGTTCTTATCCTTGTTCCTGCTCATATGAAAAAGAAGAGAACAGAAAAGAATAGGAATCGTCTATGTCACAGTATAGAGATTCCTTTATGTGAGTAGAAGAATAGAAGAACAGGATGAAGAAGGGAGAAGAAGAAGAATTCGAACACAGATAGAGGGAGTGGGTTCGAATTTTAAGAAGAAGAGAAGTGTTAGTAAATAAATAAAATAAATAGAAGTAGATGAGAGAGAGAGTATTCAAATTTTAATTTAAAATAAAAGAAAAATATTTTAGTTTTTATTTTAATTATTAGTTAGAATTCGAATTTAAGAAGGAAAATAAAATCAAATTAGAATTTAAAACAATTAGTTAATTAAAAAGAATTTTGAAAAGTGGTTAGTGATTTTCTAAAATTAGAGAGAGAAAAGTAGTTAGGTGATTTTGACAAAGATAAAAAATAGTAAAACAATCAAAAAGTCAAGTAGTTAATTGAAAAAGATTTGATAATCAATTTTGAAAAGATATGATTGAAAATCATTTTGAAAAAGATTTAAAAAGGAAATTAAAAAGATTTTATTTTGAAAATTAAAGTTGATTACTTGACTAATAAGAAACTAAAAGATATGATTCTAGAATTTAAGGATTGAACCTTTCTTAATAGGCAAGTAACAACTTGAAAATTTTTTATTCAAAACATTAATTGTTAGTGATAATTTCGAAAATTATGAAATAAAGTTAAGAAAAGGATTTTGAAAATCAATTTTTGAATTTTTGAAAAATAGGAAAGAAACATGAAAAAGATTTGATTTTTGAAAAAGATTTGAAAAGATAGAATTTTTAAATTGAAATTTTGACTTGACTAACAAGAAACAACTAAATCTTAAAAAATTTTGACAAAGTCAACCCAAAATTTTGAAATTTATGAGTGAAATAAGGGAAAGATATTATTTTTGATTTTTTTGAATTAATGAAGAAAGAGAAAAACAAAACAATGACACAAAACATAAGAAATTAAGATCAAAACTAATAACGCATGCAAGAAAACTTTGAATGTCAAGATGAACACCAAGAACACTTTGAAGATCATGATGAGCATCAAGAACATATTTTTGAAAATTTTTAAGAAAAGAAAAACATGCAAGACACCAAACTTGGAAATTTTTAAACCTTAGACACCAATAATTCGAAAATGCATATGGAAAACAAGAAAAGACACAAAACAAGAAAATCACAAAATTAAACAAGGAAAATCATCAAGAACAACTTGAAGATCATGAAGAACATAATGCATATATTTTCGAAAATTAAAGAAAAATTAAAACATGCAATTGACACCAAACTTAAAATTTGACACTACACTCAAACAAGAAACACAAAATTTTTGGTTTTTATGATTTTATTATTTTTTTTGTATTTTTCGAAAATATTTTGGAAAAAAAGAATAAAGAAATCCAAAATTTTTAATAAGAATTCCAGGAATCATGCAATGTTAGTCTAAAGCTTCGGTCCAAAAATTTAGACATGGCTAAATAGCCAGCCAAGCTTTATGTGAAAGCTTCGGTCCAAAAGATTAGACATGGCCAAATGGCCAGCCAAGCTTCAGCAGAGCATTACATACAATAGCCAAATTGATGGGAATCAAAAAGCTCCTGCAATGATAAGTGAAAGCCTCAGTCCAAAAAAATTAGAGATGGCTTAGCAGCCATCCAGGCATCACATATCATCTGAAACTCTAGAATTCATTCTTAAAAATTCTGAAGAACAAATATATATTTTTTTTCTTTTCGAAAATAAAAATAAAAAGCTTAAACATAAAATAAAATTACCTAATCTAAGCAACAAGATGAACCGTCAGTTGTCCAAACTCGAACAATCCCTAGCAACGGCGCTAAAAACTTGGTGCGTAGAAATCGTGATCTCACACTTTTCACATCTCTGCACAACTAACCAGCAAGTGTACTGGGTCGTCCAAGTAATACCTTACGTGAGTAAGGGTCGATCCCAATGAGATTGTCGGCTTGAAGCAAGCTATGGTCATCTTGTAAATCTCAGTCAGGCGGATTCAAGTGGTTATGGGGTTTTGATAATTAAAATATAAATAAAACATAAAATAAGATAGAGTTACTTATGTAATTCATTGGTGAGAATTTCAGATAAGCGTCTAGAGATGCTTTGTTGCTTCTAAACCTTTGCTTTCCTATTGCCTTCTTCCAACCATGTGTAACTTTCTTCCATGGCAAGCTGTAAGATCCTCTCAGTGAAAATGGTCCTCTACAGTTTCTGCACGGATAATCAACTGTTGGATTTCTCGTCTCGGATGAAAAATACCAGGTACAGCTACTGATGAGCGGATAATTTATACGCTTTTTGGCATTCTTTTTACATAGTTTTTAGTATGATTTAGTTAGTTTTCAGTATATTTTTATTAGTTTTTAAATAAAAATCACATTTCTTGACTTTACTATGAGTTTGTGTGTTTTTTTGTGATTTTAGGTAATTTTTGGCTGAAATTGAGGGACTTGAGCAAAAATCAGATTCAGAGGTTGAAGAAGGACTGCAGATGTTGTTGGATTTTGACCTCCCTATACTCAAAGTGGATTTTCTGGAGCTACAGAACTCCAATTGGCACGCTCTCAATTGCGTTGGAAAGTAGACATCTAGGGCTTTCTATCAATATATAATAGTCCATACTTTGCGTGAGTTTAGATGATGCAAACTGGCATTCAATGCCAGTTCCATGTTGCATTTTGGAGTTAAACGCCAGAAACAGGTTGCAAAGTGGAGTTAAACGCCAGAAACAGGTTACAAAGTGGTGTTCAAATCCAAGAGAAGCCTCTACACGTGTAAAGCTCAATGCTCAGCCTAAGCACACACCAAGTTAGCCCCGGAAGTGGATTTCTGCATCATTTACTCATTTCTGTAAACCCTAGTAACTAGTTTAGTATAAATAGGACTTTTTACTATTGTATTTTATTATCTTCAGTTCATCTTTGTTCAGTTTTATGCTATCTTATACCTTTATGGGCGCTGGCCATTCGGCCATGCCTGGACCATTATCACTTATGTATTTTCAATGGTAGAGTTTCTACACACCATAGATTAAGGTGTGGAGCTCTGCTGTTCCTCACAAATTAATACAAAGTACTATTGTTTTTCTATTCAATTCAAGCTTATTCCTATTCTAAGATGTTCATTCGCACCCAAGAACATGATGAATGTGATGATTATGTGACGCTCATCATCATTCTCACTTACAAACGCGTGCCTGACAAACACTTCCGTTCTACATGCAAACAAGCTAGAATGAATATCTCTTAGATATCTAATACAGAGGACCGAGTCCGAGATATTAGAATCTTCGTGGTATAAGTTAGAATCCATGGACGGCCATTCTTGAGATCCAGAAAGTCTAAACCTTGTCTGTGGCATTCCGAGTAGGATCTGGGAAGGGATGGCTGTGACGAGCTTCAAACTCGCGAGTGCTGGGCGTAGTGACAGACGCAAAAGGATAGTAAATCCTATTTCAGTATGATCGAGAACCGACAGATGATTAGTCATGCAGTGACAGCGCATTGGACCGTTTTCACAGAGAGGACGGGATGTAGCCATTGACAACGGTGATGCCCAACATACAGCTTGCCATGGAAAGGAGTAGGAATGATTGGATGAAGACAGCAGGAAAGCAAGGGTTCAGGAGGAACGAAAGCATCTCTATACGCTTATCTGAAATTCTCACCAATGAATTACATAAGTATCTCTATCTTAGTTTATATTTTAATTATGTTTTAATTATCAATTCTCTATAATCATTTGAATCCGCCTGACTGAGATTTACAAGGTGACCATAGCTTGCTTCAAGTCGACAATCTCCGTGGGATCGACCCTTACTCACGTAAGGTTTATTACTTGGACGACCCAGTGCACTTGCTGGTTAGTTGTGCGAAGTTGTGACAAAGTTTGATTCACGTTTGAGAGCACCAAGTCTTTGGCGCTATTGTTGATGATCACAATTTCGTGCACCAGCTACCGCATGGCTAATCATCTGTCGGTTCCCGCTAGCGTCGGAATAGAATCCATCGATCCTTTTGCACACTGTCACTTGTGCCCAACATTCACAAGTTTGAAGCTCGTCACAGTCATCCCTTCCTAATTCCTACTCGGAATATCACAGACAAGGTTTAGACTTTTTGGATCCCAGGAATGGCTACCAATAATTCTAGCCTATACCACGAAGATACTAATCTCATGGACTTAGTCCGTGTATTAGATATCCAAGAGAATATACTCCGGTTGTCGTCCAATGACTACGTTGAACATCATGTAGACCGCTTTGTGGTTGTCAGGCACGCGGATCTTGGCTAAGCGAGTAACGAAGATTGGGTGATTGTCATGGGTCACCCCTTCATTTTGACTTAACTGAATTAAGTACGAGAGTATTTCTTGGAGAAGAAGTAGGCGTGAATTGAAAGAAAAATAATAGTACTTGAATTAATTCATGATGAACAGCAGAGCTCCACACCTTAATCTATGGGGTGTAGAAACTCCACCGTTGAAAATACATAAGTGAAAAAGGTCTAGGCATGGCTGTGAGGCCAGCCTCCAAACGTGAACAATGGTCTATGATAGCATAAGATTAACAAAAGACATAAAATAAATCTCTAAAAGTAGTTTTTATACTAAACTAGTAGCCTAGGTTTACAGAAATTGAGTAACTAAGTGCAGATAGTGAAGAAATCCACTTCTGGGGCCCACTTGGTGTGTGCTTGGGCTGAGCATTGAAGCTTTTTTGTGCATAGGCTGTTCTTGGAGTTAAACGCAAGCTTTGGTGCCAGTTTGGGTGTTTTATGCCAAGATGTTTTAGGCTGGCTTTGAACGCCTGTTTGAGCCATCAAATCTCAAGCAAAGTATAGACTATTATTATATATTGCTGGAAAGCCCAGGATGTCTACTTTCAAACGCAATTGAGAGCGTGCCAATTGGGTTTCTGTAGCTCCAGAAAATCCATTTTGAGTACAGGAGGGTGAGAATCCAACAGCATCTGCAGTCCTTTTTCAGCCTCTGAATCAGATTTGTGCTCAGGTCCTTCAATTTCAGCCAGAAAATACCTGAAATTACAGAAAAATACACAAACTCATAGTAAAGTCCAGAAATGTGATTTTTGCATAAAAACTAATAAAAATATAATAAAAAGTAAATAAATCATACTAAAAACTATGTAAAAACAATGCCAAAAAGGGTATAATTTATCCGCTCATCAAGTGCCCTGCACACTCATGCAGCAGCGAATCTTACATCATAGATATAGTGCCCTGCACACTCATACAGTAGGGAGTCTACTACGCCAGGGATATAGGCCCCGTACACTTCATACAGCAGAGAAGGAAACAACCACAACTACTCATGCAACAGAAAAATCTGCCACGCCAGTGATATAGGCCCCGCACACTCTCAACAATAACTAGTCATGCAGCAGAGAAATCTGCCACGCCAGAGATATAAGCCCTGCACACTCAATAACAACTAGTCATGCAGCAGAAAAATCTGCCACGCCGGAGTTATTGATAAACCCCATTTTTAGGGTTTATCTTGTGCTTAATTTTGAAGATTTTATCAACTTTCTCACATTTATTCAATGAAATAGCATGGTTTTGTAATTCTCCTTGATTTGTGCTTAAGTGTGAAAACATACTTTTTAGCCCTTAAAATAGCTAAATTTAATTCACCTTAATTCCATTCGATGCCTTGATATCTTTGTTGAGTGATTTCAGATTCATAAGCCAAGTATTGGATGGAAGAAGTAAAGAGAAAAACATGCAAGATGGGGAATTCATGGAAAAACAAGGATTTGGAGTGCTTAGAGTGACGCCCACGCATGATAGACGCGCAAGCGTGAAGATGAGGATCGTCAAGCGACGCGTACGCGTGACATGACGCGTACGTGTGACAAGGAAAATGCCATACGACGCGTACGCGTGGCCCATGCGTATGCGTCACAGCAGGCATGTGACCTCATTAAAGTGAAAACACTGGGGGCGATTTCTGAGCTTCCCAAGCCCAAATCCAACTGATTCCAGAGACTATTTCATGCAGAATTCAAGATGGATCAAGGGGGGAGAAATTAGTTTTAGGTTAGCATCATGTAGTTTAGTTTTCTAGAGAGAGAAGCTCCCTGACAATGAGAATTCTTGCATAGTTTGGAATCATTCAAAACAATAATCAATTCGTTGGTAGCATAGTCCAAACCAATAATGAATTCTCAAGATCAAATATTAAATCCAATCCAAAATAACCGAGAGTATTAGCTCCCGGATCCTCTTCCCTAGGAGTTGCAATGAAATGTACAATTATTGGCTATGAAGGAGAGCACGGGGAATGGAAAGCAAGAGAGCAAGTAATGTAAATAGCAAGAAAGTAAATGATCGCACAAGGAATTAAAGGAAAGCAAGTAAAGGCAATGAAAATGGAAATTAAATACTAAGAAGGGCTCTTAGTGAGAATTGGAGAATTTAGGATTCCTATCCTAGTTATGGACCACAAACATGGCAATTATGTGGAATTAATCCCAATTAGTCAATCCTACTTGAGGATTAGTCAAAAGGGCATAATTGATCTCAATCCATAAGTCATAGTCAACTCACTAATTACTTAGTGAAAGACCAGCGTCAATGGAAACCAAACCACTTAACAATCCTCACACAATACGGAATGGACATCCATAACTCAATTCCACCCAAACACCCAATTTCTCAACTAAGAGTGTGAAAATTAAACATGCAAGAAATTAAAGTCAAGGCAATAAAAGTCAAAGTAATTAAACTTCAAATGCAAGAAACCTCTTGGCAAGTCATTGAGAGCTAAGGATACCTATCCTAGCCATTGACCACAAACACATGATTATAACCTACTTAGTCAACCTTACATCGGAGATAAGTGATGAGTCTGAATTCACACCCCATTCAAAAATGGTAAATCATTTCTTTTGGCAAGCGCACCAAAATTATCGTCAAGTAATAACCCACAGTGGAGTGGGATTGTATCCCCAGAGATTGGTAAATTTGAGCAGTGTTAATCAATTGATGAATTAGTCAAGCAGACAGATAGATTGTGATTGCAGAATTATAAATGACAGAATTGTAAATGGCTAAAATGTAAAGGAAAGCAATAAAGTGCAGAAATAGAAATGGTAGAATGTAAAGTGCAGAATTATAAATGACTTAATTATAAATGGGAATGGGGAACTGCAGAAATAGAAATGGCAGAATGTAAAAGCAAGCTATAAAAAAAGTGATAGACAAGAATGGGGAAATTCATTGAAATCAGGAGATGTTGTCTCTTTGGATCAATTCCAGCTTGTATCCTCTTCAATCATGCAACATCATTGACCTCTTGGCAATCATGATTGATTGAGCCCCAATCCCTTGGTGACTCAATCTCTCAGATCTTGATCAATAGCCAATTCCTTGGTCTAATTATTCATGAAGAGAGATATGCTTGATCTTTGATTATACCACACATCATCATAGGTCCAAGTAGAGGGAGGATTATATGTCAACATATCCAAACACCAAAACCCAGATCCTACTCAAGTGTGAGAAGGGATTTCAAGCATGGTTTCATGTTTCCTTTCCCAAGGTTCCCATGAAACCCATTTTGCATTCAATCTCTTTTCCAAGATAATTGAACACTAAGCATTAAAAACAAAATTCCTTCTAGCAAATCAAAGAGAAGATGACGAGAAGAAGAATTTCACTATCATCAATCCATCAAGTACAACAGAGCTCCCTCTCTCAATGAGAGGGAATTTAGCTACTCATAGATCAAAGAAAAGTACTCAAAAGTAAAGAAGATGATGAAGTGTAAAAGTGAATCTAAAAATAGTCTAACTAAGTGCTTAACCCCTTTTCCAGTACTTCTTGGGGGTATTTATACTATTCCTAGCTCTCAAAATAAAAGAATTACAAAAGTGAAAAAGGAAAATTACAATTTGGAGGGAAAAGAAACTCAATAAGCGTGACTTCCCAGCTGGCGTGTGGCTGGCGCTTCAGTGGCGTGTCACGTGCTCCTCCAATTCTGGCATGGCGTGCCACGCCCAGTCCCTCAAGTGGCACGCTCTTCTTCAATAACATCCCTGGCGTGCCACGCCTTCGAGCTCAAGTGGCGCGCCCTAGCCTCTTTCCTCTTCTTCTTCCCTCTGGAGACTTGAACTAGCATGGCACGCCCAGGGTCTGGTGTGCCACGCCTTTGCTGCACGCTTGAACAAGCTCTCTGGAAAGTTGAACTAGCGTGGCACGCCCAAGGTCTGGCGTACCACGCCCTTTGTAAGCAAGTGATTCTTTTGTACGGCGTGCCACACCACGAACTCAAGTGGCATGCCCCAATGGCTTTTGCTTCCTGAATGACACTGGCGTGCCACGCCTGGGGTTCAAGTGGCACGCCTAAGTGAGGAATAGTGAATGGCGTGCCACGCCCTCGACACCAAGTGGCACGCCCGTGTATTTGGGTAGGCCTTTTATAAATTGAGACCTTGGCCTTGAATGAATGTAACATGACTAAGGGTAGGACTAAGTGCTCAACACATGTATGAATGTTTTAATGTCATAAAAAACTTTTAGATCTTTGAGGGTTCTTTCAAGAATAAGCTTCAGGGGTCCTTTCTATTGATTGTCACCTTGAAGTAGTAAGAGTTGTTTCTCTTTATTTTTGGTTGTGCTTTCTTGACCACGACTCTAAGTGTTCTGTCTCATGACAGCCCTTTAGTTAAGCTTTCAATTAGCACTCCCAAACCAGTTGGTTTTAGGGTACTAGGTGTTGAAGCACCCCTAAAAATTTACTTGCCCAGGTCTCTTCTTGACACATCTTCACCACAAGCATCTACTAGGATCTTTAACTCTTTTTAAGCTTTTTAATGTTTCTTTCCCATCCTAGTAGTTGATGCTCAGAGCCTTGGGTCTTTGTTGCTTACTACTTCTTGGTTCTATGGATATTCAAATCTTAACCTTTTCTTGTTATACCTTCTAAGACTAGTTGCTTTCCATGACTCATTTTCTCTTTCTTAAGTAAAAGTTCATTCAAGGTTCTACACTTAGTGTTTTGTTTCTTAGTTTGTTGAATGATCTCTCTTGGCCTTGGTTTCTCTTATTGTTGTTTCTTTGCACAGCTCACAGCAACTCTTATGGAGAAAAGCTCTACTTTATTTATGTTGAAAAGGAGGACTTGAAATACATTGCGTTTTCTTTCTTGTAGTTTAAAGAACTCATAAAGGACTTCAAGCATGAAATAAAACTAAGCAGAAAACATAAACTACCCTAGCATGACTATTTATTTTTGATAAAAAGTAAATCAAACAAAAGCTTAAACATGATTCAGAAATTAGAGGGTGTCAACCATGGGACTTAACAACCTTGAGCAGCTTAAATCTTTAGTTCATTGGCCCCTTTCCTTTGTCCTTCTTCTTGGAAGGGGAGGAGCCACCTTCATCCTTCTTGGAGGATCCTTCTTGTGCCTTAGCATCTTTGGGCTTCCAAAATCCTAGCCTCCTCATGTAGGATTTCACATTTTCCTTGTGCTGGTATACTATTTCTTCCTGCCTTGTACTGAGTTCCTCCAATTTCTGCATATAGGTAAGGTAATTGGGGTTCATGTTAGCTACTGCATTGCACAGGTAGCTCAACTTTGTTTGTGCATAGTAGTCATATTCCTCTCTGGCTACAATTCTTGCTTCATAAAGGTGTCTGAATTCAGCAAGGCTCCCTATTTATTGTAGTTGTCATTCCAGAATCATTCCTAGGCTGCCTTGCATCTCTCCCCAGTTAATCTAGTCTTGCTGCTCCTTGAGATTCTCGAAACTCCCTTGGAGTTGTTGGATATTTTGGTTCACTTGGCTCCATTGTTGTTGCTGAGTCTCCTTGAGTTGATTGACATCTTCTCTCAGGTAATACAGGTCTCCCTTCATTTGGTGTACATCTCCTTTCAGTTGTTCCCAATTGAATCCCTCTGGAAATTATTGGTATTGGTAGTGTGGTAGTGGTAGTTGAAGTGCTAGAAAGTGTGGTTGCTCTTCTGCCTCTTCTTGTTGTTGTTGTTGTTGTGGCCCATAAGCATGAGCTCTTTGTTCTCTGGCCCTCTGAAGTGGGTTAACAGCCACCACTTTGGCCATCTTCTTGGTAGTTATAAATTTGTGTTGCTTCACTAGCACCTCATCAATGATCTTTTCAACTCCAGCTTCATCACATAACCTCTGTATGATGCTGGGGAATGCCAACCTTGTGTTGTCACTGGTGCTTTTCAGCACTTTGTTAATGTTGTTGGCAATTAGATCTCCCACATTGACATTTTTGCCTTTCATGATGCTGTATATGAGCACATCTCTCTCCTTGGTCACCTCTGAAGTGTTGGATGTGGGAATTAGGGACCTCCTCACAAATTCCAGCCACCCTCTAGCTTAGGGGCTCAGATCCCTTTTTCTCAATTGGTTAGGTATCCCATCCTTGTCCTTGATCCATTACACATTCAGCATGCAAATCTCGTTCAGGATTTCATCAAATCCAGGGTCTTGTTGCTTCATTCTTTCTTCATAGCTCTGGGTGGAGCTTGTCCTCTTTACCATTATCATCCTCTCTATGCTGGAGGGACTATAGTCAATGAACTTCCCCCTCACATAGCTAAGGTAGCCATAGTGTTGTCCTGGTTGAGGCACAGCGTTAGCATAAAACTCCTTCACCAAGCTCTCTACTACCTTCCTTGGTGGATTGCATAGGAGTGACCAGCCCCTATTGTTAATCTCAATGTTGATCTCAAGATGCTCGTTCCTCCCTAATTGGAACCCAACCTCTGGGATGATTTCCTTCTCACTCACCCAACCATAGAATTGATTTTGGTTGAATACGGAGAGAAACTTGTGTTCATTGAAAGATGAGCTTGAGGATTCAGAAGTTGGTTCCTTGGTGTTTCTTTTCTTTGAGGCTGAGCTTTTTGGTGGTGCCATTGAGTTGAGAGAGTGTGTTTGAGGTTGTGGAAAAATAATTTTTGGGGAAGGTTGCAAGAGAGGCAAGCAAAACAAGGTTTTGCTCCAACACCAAACTTAGGACTTGATTGTCCCAATCAAGAAAAAGGAAAAGAAGTAGGGGAAGAGAAGTAGTGGAAGGCAAAAAGAGAAAAGAAGAAGAAAAGTGTTTGGATTCTTTTTCGTGTGTAATTAGGGGTTTGAAGTGGGAGAAGAGTTGGAAAAGTGAGGCTTTTATAGGGGGTGAAGAGTGTGATTTGAATGGTGTGAAATAAAAAGGATTCAATGTTTTTCCACTTGGGGAGTGGCGCCTAGCGTGGGAAGAGGCGCCAACCCTTTTCTCACTGTGCCTCCTGCATGTGTTGAGTTCCAAAGTGTAAGTACACTTTGACTTCTTTGCTTTATGAGTTATTCACCAAGTGGATCCCATCTTTTCTCCTGAAAATGAAACTGAAACCCGTTAGTAATGACCAAAGAATCCTTCACATTCCTTCTTATCATGGGTAAGTGGGATTGCAACTGATGGGTGTCTCTTGGGACACCAAACTTAATCCTATTGCATCTTAATAAATTGGTTTCATCATTGTGTATTTAATGTGCTTATAAGGATGAAATAACTCCAATCTTTTCATTTTCTTTTATTTCTAACCTCTTATGAACACATTAAATCGTGTTCATGCTCTTGCCAAAATATTAAGTGCTTTCAGATTGAGTAAAATTGGGCTTTCTAGGTGATCCTTGTATGGTGGTGGCCACACCAAACTTAATCTCTGGGCTTACTCTTCAAAATCAAGTTATCAAAATGGTTGTAATCCTAGATTAAGTGGGTGAGTGGCCACACCAAACTTAGCCTTTTAGTTAGTTCTCAGCCCACTTACTCATCATTAGTAAATACATTCATCAAGTTGTAATTTCGGAATAAAAGAGACACAAGAATGTCAGGGCATTCTAACTACCAAAACTAATATTTAAACTTCCTAACCTACCACTTGCAATCTAGTTCTTAATGGTAATGCAACACAAGTGTGAAACTGAAACTTAAACTATCTAAAAGCAATGAATTTTAAAACTACTTCTAAGAAAAAATAATAAATCAAAAGGATAAAGTGTTGGAGTGCCTCCCAACTAGCGCTTCTTTATTGTCACTAGCTTGACACTCCTCCATCTTTAGCTGAGCTTGTAGCTCACTCTCTGCTCCTCTAAGGAACCTTCCAAGTAGTGTTTGAGTCTATGGCCATTGACAGTGAAAGTTCTCTGAGTCTTGTCCTCCATGAGCTCTACATGACCATAGGAAAACACCTTGAGTATCGTGAAGGGTCCTGACCATCGAGACTTAAGTTTCCTAGGAAAGAACTTGAGTCTGGAGTTGTACAGCAGCACCTTTTGTCCTTTAGTGAACTCCCTTCTTGCTATCTTTTGATCATGCCACCTTTTTGTATTCTCTTTGTAGATTTTTGCATTCTCATATGCTTGATTTCTAAATTCCTCCAGCTCATTGAGTTGCATTAATCTTCTTTCTCCAACAGCTTGCTCATCATAGTTTAGCATTTTTACAGCCCAAAACGCTTTATGCTCAAGCTCAACTGGTAAATGACAAGCCTTGCCATATACTAGTTGGTATGGGGATATCCCAATGAGTGTCTTGTAGGCTGTCCTATAGGCCCATAATGCATCATCCAGCTTCTTAGACCAATCCTTTCTTGAGCTTCCAATAGTTTTTTCAAGAATTCTTTTTAGTTCTTTGTTTGAAATCTCAGCTTGCCTGTTGGTCTGTGGATGGTACGGAGTTTCCACCTTGTGCTTGACTCCATACCTGAGAAGGAGTGTCTCAAGTTGTTTGTTGCAGAAGTGTGTCCCTCCATCATTAATGAGGGCTCTAGGAACTCTAAATCTGCTGAAGATGTTTGATAAACTCCATTTGTAGGGTTTATCTTGTGTTGAATTTAGAGGTTTTATCATCTTTTCCCATATTTATTCAATAAAATAGCAAGGTTTTGTAAATTCTCCTTTAATTGTGCTTAAGAGTGAAAACATGCTTTTTAGGCCCTTAATTGTTTAATCTTAATTCACCTTGAATCCATTAGATGCCATGGTATGTTTGTTAAGTGATTTCAGGTTTAGGAGGCAAAGATTGGATCAAGTGAATGAAGGAAAAGCATGTAAAAGTGGAGAACTCATGAAGAAATGAAGGAATCGCAAAAGCTGTCAAGCCAACCTCTTTGCACTCAATCGACCATAACTTGAGCTACAGAGATCCAAATGATGCGGTTTTAGTTGCGTTGGAAAGCTAACATCCAGATCTTCGAAATAATATAAGATTTTCTATAGTTTCATCACGTTTAGAGAGCACTCACACGGCATGTACGCGCACACATTGAATTGCACGTGATTCATTAAAAGCAAATTAGTAGCTAGCGAATTCTAAAGCCTTGTGGGCCCAATCCAACTCATTTCTAATGCTATTTAACCCAAGGATTGAAGAGGGATGAGACATCTAGTCATTAGTTTATTTTTATTATGCTTTTAGTTAGTTTCTAGAGAGAGAAGCTCTCTCTTCTCTCTAGGATTAGGAGTAGGTTAGATCTAGATTAGGATTCTTAGATCTAGGTTAATTTCATGCTTTGATTTACTTTTCCTTTTGCAATTCTTCTTCTTCTACCTTTTCTCTCTCTAGTTTAGCATTTAATTCTTGCAATCCTTTACTTTTATGTTCATGCACTTTTGTTTCTTCTATTTTCATTTCAATGCAATTTATGTTTTCATGTTCCTTTGTTATTCATTTGATTTGTTATTGTTTAATTTCTTGCAATTGAGTAGTGTAGATTTACTTTGCTTGCCCTTTTTACTATGCTTTCCTTTTATGCCTTCCAAGTGTTTGATAAAATGCTTGGTTGGATTTTAGAATAGAATTTTATGTTCTTGGCTTGGGAAGGTAAGTTAGGAACTCTTGAGTTACTAATGTCCAAGTGATTGACGATTGGGAGCCATTAACGCTAGATCTCACTAATTGATTTGGTGGAGAACTAGGACTTATGGTCTTTGATTGACATAGCTCACTTAACTTTCCTTTATTAGTTAGAGGATGACTTAGTGGGGTTAGTCCTTGCGAATTCTCATGTTGTGGTTAGTGATTAGGATAGAGATCCTTGACCACCAAACCTTGCCAAGGCCTTTTTATTATTTTATTTTCATTGCCATTTATTTTTCATGTTTCTTATCCAAAAACCCCAAAATACCTCATAACCAATAACAAGACACTTCATTGCAATTCCTAGGGGGAACGACCCGAGGTTTAAATACTTCGGTTTATAGATTTTAGGGGTTTGTACTTGTGACAAATAAAGTTTTGTATGAAAGGACTATTGTTGGTTTAGAAACTATACTTGAAACGAGAATTCATTTGTGAATTCTAAACCACACAAAAGTCTAATCATCAAAATGGCACCGTTGCCGGGGAATTGCAATGGTGTTGTGTTATTGGTTATTGTATATATGTGAATAGTGTGAATATGTTTGCTTTTGTTAGCTCTTACTAGTGGTCTTCTTTATTTCTTATTTGAGTTTATTTTCCTTTTCTCTTGCTACTATGAATTCTAACTTTGGCTATGAGTTTGGTTCTAACTATGTTGTAGGAAATGAGAGCTTCAATGAGGATGTGTATCAAGGATGGGATAATCAACGGTGGGAGGAGCCATATGCATATGATCAATCTTCATGGCAACAACCTCCACTAATGCACTATGAAGAAGAGCCATTCTATGATGCATATCAATGCAATGGCTATGGTGAATCTCCTTGTAACTTTCAAGAACCACCACCATATGCCTATGAGTCATATCCTCAACATGAACCTCAACCACACTCACAAGCCTATTTTCACCAAACACCTCCATATGACCTTGATCCATATCCACCATACCAACCACCTTTTGAACCACATGAGCCATACATGGAACCACCATTCCAAGATCACTACTCCCAGGAACCACCTCAATACACACTACCACATCCTTACCAAGAAGAACCACCTTCCTATCATGAACCTATTCTCCAAGACAATGAACCCTCTTATCCACCCCAATCCTCAATGGATGAAACCCTTAGCTTTATACTTCAAGGGCAAGGAGAAATGCAAAGGGAGACACTAGAATTTGTGGCTACCTTGACCAAGGTAGTGATCATCTTAACCTCCCAATGCTTGAGCACTCAAAGCACTCCCATGGTCACATGTGGAGAATCAATTGAAAAGCATAAGGAGAGATTGGAAACTCTGGTGGAAAATGAGGATGTTATTTTGTATTAGAGCAATTAGAGGAGCCTATGATCATTGAAGAAGAGGAAGAAGTGGTTGAAGACTTAGGAGATGCGGAACCTCCTTGGAAACCTAGAGTTGAAGAGAACCTCTCCAAGAAGAGTGAATTTGATGTTAAGGAGGAATGTGCACAACCTCCAAGGCATATTCCATATGAAAACTTGGAAGAAATGGAGCAAAAATTGAGTTCCCTTGGAGATGAAGACCATGCATCCAATCTTCTTGGTGGTGAATCCTTTGAATTTGAAGAACCTTTTCCCAATGAAATAGAAAGTGATGTGGAGTTAGATTTCTCTCAACCTCCCATTTATGATTTGAGTGATGGGGAAGAGTTATATAAAATTGAAGAACAAAGGATTGAAATTGAAGAAGTTTGTCAAGAGGTGGAGGTAGTCAAGGAAGAACACAAGGGAGTAAAGCTTGTTAGCACGTTGGAGATACCTCTCCCCAAGCCACCACCATCCATTCTTTCATTCAAGTGGGTAAATTCCTTATACTCAAGCTTTATTATTCCCCTTGAATATGGTTTGCTTGAGACGGATGGTCAACTTAGACATATTTGTGGCCTTAAGAGTAAAAGGGAGATGGCTAGTGGTGGGAAACATTATTCTAGGTTCATTATGGTTGCATGTTCAAAGATTGATTGCAATGGTTAGTGTAGAACTAGATTGCTTAGGTCTAGGATGTCGTTTGGTTGCTTAAATGAGAATTCCAAGATTATGCCACCCAAGTGGAATAATGATAATCAACAAGATATGGGATCCCGGCATACATGAGGATCAACTTTGGGAGCCCATAGTCTATGAAGAACTCCATCAAAGCTTGGGAGAATTGAACTTGAAGAATAGAGCTTATTGGAGACTCAAGCATTAGTGGATGTTCAAGGATGGATTCAAGCACAAGCCACCTTGAGAGGAGCTCCCCATAAGTCCAACTTAAGGACAATAAACAAAAGTGCTAGATGGGAGACACCCTACCATGGTAACTTCTTTTCATTTTCTCTTTTTGTACATATTGGTAATTAGTTAAATTCATGTTTTTGGTTGATTTGTTGAGTATAATTGGTAGTTTAGTATGTTAAATAAGGTTTTATGGTGTTTTGGTAGCTGTTTGGAGGTTTGGAATGCTTGGATTGGTGCAAAAAAAAATTTTTTTTTGAAAAATAGAGCACCATCTACGCGTACGCGCACTGCACGCGTACGCGTGCATCAAGCATTTTCGCTAATCCGCGCGCACGCACCATGTGCGTGTACGCGTGGATCCAAGAATTTCATTCCTCCATACATTGACCCGAGAGTTGTGCGAGTGTTTCACGCGCACTGTGCCCAAGGCACAAACCGACTTGCGCGTACACGCACATGACGCATACGCGTCACTCTTGAAATAAGCCATCGACGCACACGCGCCATGCCCGCGTACGCGTCGCGTCCATTGCACCACCATCCGTGCGCACGCGCCATGGTCGCATACGCGTGGATGTCCTTCTTTCAGCACATTTCTTTTCTTCTCCTCTTTCCATTTCTTTCCCCCTCCTTTCTTCTTCCCTTCTTCTACCCCTCATCCAACACTCCCAAACACCATTGATGACCATTTATTTTAGTTAGTTAATTAGTTAGTTAGTTAGTTGATTAGTTAGTTTTAGTTAGTTTTCATTTCATTTTCTCTTTTTCATTATAAGTGTTGGATTGTTATTCTTGTTTACCATTAATTGCTGCTGAATATTAAAAAGGGATGTTATCTTAACATCATTATGTTTATAATCTTTGTTGGATTCTATTGTTGAGGTTATATTTTGCTACTTGGTTTTGAGTTTTTCATGCTTACCTTTTGAGAATACCAAGTGATGAGACTTGCCTTCGAGCTTGTAACTCTTCTTGAATTGCATGATTTGGCCACCATGTGATTTGAACCCTATTCTTTGATTAGGCAATCTCTTGACATTGGATGGTGTGCATTTATCTTAATGCCTTGTGCTTCTTGATTATATGCATCCATATGCTTATAGCTTGAATGCTCTCATGCTTCTTTAATGCTTGTTTTACCTTACGAGTTCACTTAAAGCATCTCAAGCATACTAGAATGAGTAAAGTGCATGCTTCTTTAGTGACATAGCTTTTATGCTAATGTGTGTTCTAAACTGCGCAATTTAGAATTCACATACCTAATATTTCTTAATGTCACACCAATTCACTCACTCAATTCTAGTGATTAGTACCTCATTCCAACAATGTATGCTTCCTTGCTTTTGTTTTCTCATCTTATGGTGTTATTTTCTATTTTTCATGATTGATGCACCACAAGCAAAAACGGAAGCAAGACAAAGAACTCGCAGTAACCGATTGATCTACCAGCTGAAGGTAGCAATCCAGAAAGTCGCCGTACCCCCTTACTCATCTTTGAGTACACCGAGGACGGTGCAAAGTTTTAAGTGTGGGGAGGTCATCCGACCGGTCGGTGATTTTGGGTGACAAGTTTCTAATCTCAACACTTTTGCATTTCATTTTTTTTATGTCTTTTAGGATTTTTACTTGCATTTTCTTATTTTTGCATATATATACACAATAAGCTTAGTCAAAATAACGAGATTTTTCAAGATTTCTATCTATAGGGCACCTCAATTGATTTGAGTGAAAACTTTTCATTGAAACTTACTTGAATTACATATATTATGGAACATGGTTTTTGAGCTAAGAATACAAGCAAGTGAGATTTGAGCCTAACGGTGTGGTTACATCTTATAACCACTTATTTTCCCTTCTTGTGTGTATTATTCTCTTTCTATGATTGTAATCTTTGATTTGTTTGATTCTCTATGTCCATTATTTTGTATATTCATGCATTTATATGATTGTGGCCATCATTTTATTTAGCTCACTTACCCAAATAGCCTTACCTTTTATCTTCCATTGTTAGCCAATTTGAGCCTACGATTAACCCATTTTTTTTCTAATTTTAGCACATTACAAGCTTTAAAGCGAAAAACAATAAAAGTCCTTATTTGGATCTTTGATTAGCTTAGGCTAGTGTGTGTGTAACATTCAAGTGTGGGAAAACTTGGGACATTGGTTGAATAAAAGGGTAGTTTTGCATTTTTGTTGTAAATATTGGGAATTAGGTACATGCTCATGTATTGATTAAATGTATAGACCTTATGCATTGACGTTCTTATATATGAAAGAAAGAAAGAAAAAAATAAGGAAAAGAAAAGGAGAAAAATATGAAAAAGAAAAAAAAATAGAAAAAGAAAGAAAAAAAAGAAAAAAATAAAGAAATAAAAAGGGGACAAAATGCCCCAAAGCAAAGTAAAGTTCAATAAAGATCAATGCATATGAGTTGTGAAATGAAAAAAAAATGCATGAGTATGTTAAAAAGTGAAAAATGGGTAGTTAGGTTAGAACTTAATTGTATAGGATGTCATAGGTTAGGTGGGAAGGGGACAAAATCCCCCAAATTAAAGCAAAGTAAAGTTCAATAAAGATCAATGCAAATGAGTTGTGAAATGAAAAGAAAATACATGAGTATGTTAAAAAGTGAAAAAATGGGTAGTTAGGTTAGAACTTAATTGTATAGGATGTCATAGGTTAGGTGGGAAGTTTAAGCTTATCAAAGATTCAAATTTCAAGCTCACTTGACCAAATATGCATCCTACCTTGACTTTAGCCCCATTACAACCAATGAAAAGACCTCATGATACTTGTATGCATGCATTGAATAAATGTTGATTGTTAGAAGAAAAACAAATCTTAGAAAGTATGAAATAGAGGAGAATTGAGAGAATCAACCCTAAACACTTGAGCGAATAGAGTGCAAACACATCCGGTGAGGGTTTGATGCTCAATTACATGTTTTCACCTATGATCATCATTCTTCATGCAAGTTTGTAAAAATATTTAATAACTCAATTCAATTGTGGATTAGACTTTCTAGTCCTTAGCCCTTGTGCATATATACTTCTTGGGAATTGATTTATTTTGACCGAACAATTGCATTCATGTAGATAGTTGCATATAGGTAGATTGCATTTAGTTAGACTTCATTGAATAAATGTTGATACCCTTGTTTCTCTCTTGGTTCAAGCATGAGGACATGCTTGGTTTAAGTGTGAGAAGGTTGATAAACCCCATTTGTAGGGTTTATCTTGTGTTGAATTTAGAGGGTTTCATCATCTTTTCCCATATTTATTCAATGAAATAGCATGGTTTTGTAAATTCTCCTTTTATTGTGCTTAAGAGTGAAAACATGCTTTTTAGGCCCTTAATTGTTTAATCTTAATTCACCTTGATTCCATTAGATGCCTTGGTATGTTTGTTAAGTGATTTCAAATTTAGGAGGCAAAGATTAGATCAAGGGAATGAAGGAAAAGCATGTAAAAGTGGAGAACTCATGAAGAAATGAAGGAATCGCAAAAGCTGTCAAGCCGACCTCTTTGCACTCAATTGACCATAACTTAAGCTACAGAGGTCCAAATGATACGGTTCTAGTTGCATTGGAAAGCTAACATCCGTAGCTTCGAAATAACATAAGATTTGCCATAGTTTCATCACGTTTAAGGGGCGCGCATGCGGCATGTATGCGCATGCATTGATTTGCACGTGATTCATTAAAAGCAAATTAGTGTCTAGTGAATTCTAAAGCTTTGTGGGCCCAATCCAACTCATTTCTAATGCTATTTAACCCAAGGATTGAAGAGGAATGAGACATTTAGTTATTAGTTTAGTTTTATTACGCTTTTAGTTAGTTTCTAGAGAGAGAAGCTCTCTCTTCTCTCTAGGATTAGGAGTAGGTTAGATCTAGATTAGGAATTCTTAGATCTAGGTTAATTTCATGCTTTGATTTACTTTTCCTTTTGCAATTCTTCTTCTTCTACCTTTACTCTCTCTAGTTTATAATTTAATTCTTGTAATCCTTTACTTTTATGTTCATGCACTTTTGTTTCTTCTATTTTCATTTCAATGCAATTTATGTTTTCATGTTCCTTTATTGTTCATTTGGTTTGTTGTTGTTTAATTTCTTGCAATTGAGTAGTGTAGATTTACTTTCCTTGCACTTTTTACTATGCTTTCTTTTTATGCCTTCCAAGTGTTTGATAAAATGCTTGGTTAGATTTTAGAGTAGAATTTTATGTTCTTGGCTTGGGAAGGTAACTTAGGAACTCTTGAGTTACTAATGTCCAAGTGATTGACGATTGGGAGGCATTAACGCTAGATCTCACTAATTGATTTGGTGGAGAACTAGGACTTATGGTCTTGGATTGACATAGCTCACTTAACTTTCCTTTATTAGTTAGAGGATGACTTAGTGGGGTTGGTCCTTGCCAATTCTCATGTTGTGGTTAGTGATTAGGATAGAGATCCTTGACCACCAAACCTTGCCAAGGCCTTTTTATTATTTTATTTTCATTGCCATTTATTTTTCATGTCTCTTATCCAAAAACCCCAAAATATTTCATAACCAATAACAAGACACTTCATTGCAATTCCTAGGAAGAACGACCCGAGGTTTAAATACTTCGGTTTATAGATTTTAGGGGTTTGTACTTGTGACAAACAAATTTTTGTATGAAAGGACTTTTGTTGGTCTAGAAACTATACTTGCAACGAGAATTCATTCGTGAATTCTAAACCACACAAAAGTCTAATCATCAATGTTCCTTCTCAAGAAGCTTATCACAATCTTGTTGTCATTTTTTGCAGTGGCTATGGCTTCTACCCATCTTGAGACATAATCAACAGCCACCAGTATGTAACTATTTGAGTAGGAGGTTGGGAAGGGTCCAATAAATTCAATTTCCCATACATCAAATAGTTCAAGCTCTAGTATGAATTGCTGTGGCATCTCATTTCTTTTGGTTAGATTACCAGTTCTTTGGCACTCATCACATCTTGACACCAATTCTTTAGCATCCTTGAACATTGTTGGCCAGTAAAATTCGGATTGAAGCACTTTTGCTGCTGTTCTTTCTCCACTGAAATGGCCTCCATATGTGGATCCATGGCACTGCCACAGCACTTCCTGACTTTCTTCATGGGAGACACACCTTCTCAAGATTCCATCAGCACACTTCTTGAACAAATAGGGGTCATCCCAGATGTAGTGTTTGGCATCCTTGATTAGCTTTCTCCTTATGTGTTTGTTGATGTTAGTTGGTAGTTCCCCAATAGCCTTGAAGTTAGCTATGTCTGCAAACCAAGGGGCTACTCGGATCATCATCAACTGCTCATCAGGGAAGCTTTCATTTACTGCAACTTGGTGCGTCTCTTCTTCTTCTTGTGAAATCCTTGAGAGGTGGTCAGCTACCTTGTTCTCTGCTCCGCTCCTATCTTTAATCTCAATGTCAAATTCTTGTAGTAGAAGAATCCATCTTATTAATCTAGGCTTAGATTCTTGTTTGGTAAGCAAGTATTTGAGTGCTGCATGATCAGTGAATACAATTACTTTAGAGGCAATAAGATATGATCTAAACTTATCAAAAGCAAAGACTATGGCTAAAAGTTCTTTCTCTGTTATTGTGTAGTTCCTTTGATTCTCATTAAGGACCTTAATAGCATAGTAAATAACATGTACTAGCTTGTTTT
Source organism: Arachis ipaensis (assembly GCF_000816755.2). Lineage (NCBI taxonomy): Eukaryota > Viridiplantae > Streptophyta > Magnoliopsida > Fabales > Fabaceae > Arachis > Arachis ipaensis. The sequence continues at coordinate 92,937,006 of NC_029793.2, forward strand.
TCCTCTGCCCTAGAACAGCACCAACAAAAAAATCAGATGCATCACACATTAATTCAAAGGGAAGATCTCAGCTAGGTGGTGCTATAATAGGTGCAGAGGAGAGTCTCTTCTTAAGCTCATCAAAGGCTACCATGCACTCTCTATAAAAAAACAAAGGGAGTATTTGAGACAAGTAGGTTGCTAAGAGGTTTTGAAATCTTTGAAAAGTCCTTGATGAACCTTCTATAGAACCCAGCATGTCCCAAAAAGCTTTTGATTGCCTTGACATTGCAAGGTGGAGGTAATTTCTCAATTACTTGCACCTTTGCCTTGTCTACTTCTATGCCATTTTTTGAAATCTTTTGACCAAGAACCACCCTCTCAGTTACCATAAAATGGCACTTCTCTCAATTCAAAACCAGGTTGGTTTCTTGGCACCTTTTTAGCACCAGGGCAAGATGACATAGGCAATCAGAATATGAGTTTCAAAACACAGAAAAGTCATCCATGAATACTTCTATAAACTTCTCAACCATGTCCAAAAAGATGGAGAGCATGCACCTTTGGAATGTTGCAAGTGCATTGCACAATCCAAAGGGCATTCTCCTATAAGCAAAGATTCCATAGGGGCAAGTAAAAGAGGTATTCTCCTGGTCCTTGAGATCTACAACTATTTGGTTGTAGCCAGAGTAACCGTCCAGGAAGCAGTAATATTCGTGCCCTACGAGTCTTTCAAGCATCTGGTCCATGAAGGGTAGAGGAAAGTGGTCTTTTCGGGTATCTTCATTGAGTTTCTGATAGTCAATGCAGATACGCCATCCGGTTACTGTCCTTGTGGGTATTAGTTCATTCTTCTCGTTTGACACAACAGTGATCCCTTCCTTCTTTGGGACTACTTGCACTGGGCTTACCCACGGGCTCTCTGAGATGGGGTAGATCACCCCTGCTTGCCACAACTTCAACACTTCTTTTTGAACCACTTTATTCATGGTTAGATTCAGCCTCCTTTGTTGTTGCCTTGAAGGTTTGGCATCTTCTTCAAGTAGGATCTTGTGCATGCACATTGAAGGACTGATCCCTTTTAAATCTAAAAGTGTCCAGCCTATGGCATCCTTATGTTGTCTCAGCACTTGGATAAGCTCCTCTTCTTGTTCCTTACTCAGACTTGAATTTATGATCACTGGGTGAGTGTTGTTGGCACCCAAATATGCATATTTCAAGCTGGGTGGTAAGGTTTTCAACTCTAGTTTTGGTGCCTCTGCTTCTTTGTTGTCTGTGGTGGTTGGCATGATTGAATTCTTCATAGTTCCTTGTGGTAGTTCTCCACTTGATGCTTGTTGTTCTAGCTCAATAGCTCCTTCACATTGTTCTTCTTCCAAAACTCCTTGAACTATCTGTTCTATTGTGTCCACCATCATGCATTCTCCTATGGATTCCTGGGGTAACTCATTGCCTTGAAGACATTGAAGACCATCTTCTCTTCATGTAATCTCAAGACTAATTCCCCTTTTTACACATCAATGATGGCTCCAGCAGTAGCTAAGAATGGTGATGAGCGGGTATTTTATACGCTTTTTGGGTTTAATTTCATATAGATTTTAGTACATTTTAGTTAGTTTTTAGTTTATTCTCATTCGTTTTTTTGTAATTTCAGGTATTTTCTAGCTGAAATTGAGGGAGCTAAGCAAAAATCTGATTTAGGCTGAAAAAGGACTGCTGATGGTGTTGGATTCTGACCTCCCTGCACTCAAAGTGGATTTTCTGGAGCTACAGAACTCTAAATGGCGCTCTTCCAATTGCGTTGGAAAGTAGACATCCAGAGCTTTCCAGAAATATATAATAGTCCATACTTTGCTCAAGAATAGATGATGTAAACTGGCGTTCAACGCCAGTCCCATGCTGCTGTCTGGCGTCCAGCGCCAGAAACAAGTTAGGAGTTGGAGTTCAACGCCAGAATTGGATCCAGAGCTGGCGTTGAATGCCCAAAACAGCCTTATACACATGAGAAGCTTTAGTCTCAGCCCCAGCACACACCAAGTGGGCCCCATAAGTGGATTTCTGCACCATCTATCATAGTTTACTCATTTTCTGTAAACCTAGGTTACTAGTTTAGTATTTAAACAACTTTTAGAGATTTATTTTGTATCTCATGACATTTCAGATCAAAACTTTGTACCTTTTTGACGGCATGAGTCTCTAAACTCCATTGTTGGGGGTGAGGAGCTCTGTTGTGCCTCGATGAGTTAATGCTAGTATTTCTGTTTTCTATTCAACCATGTTTGCTCCTATCTAAGATATTCATTTGCACCTTATTATGATGAATGTGATGATCCGTGACACTCATCACCATTCTCAACATATGAACGTGTGCCTGACAACCACCTCCGTTCTACATTAGATTGAATGAGTATCTCTTAGATTCTTTAATCGGAATCTCCGTGGTATAAGCTAGAATCCATTGGCAGCATCCTTGAGAATCCGGAAAGTCTAAACCTTGTCTGTGGTATTCCTAGTAGGATTCTGGGATTGAATGACTGTGACGAGCTTCAAACTCGCGAGTGCTGGGCGTAGTGACAGACGCAAAAGGATCGCGAATCCTATTCCAGTATGATCGAGAACCTACAGATGATTAGTTGTGCGGTGACAGCGCACATGGACCATTTTCACTGAAAGGAAGGATGGTAGCCATTGACAATGGTCATCCTCCAACACACAGCTTGCCATAGGAGGGACGTGTGTGTGTGAAGAAGAAGATAGAGAGAAAGCAGATATTCAAAAGGCAAAGCATCTCCAAAACTCCAACATATTCTCATTTACTGCATAACAAGTAACCCTTAATTCATGCTCTCTTGTTCATTTGCAAGCCAATTGATAACCACTAATTAATATCCTGACTAAGAGTTGCAAGATAACCATAACTGCTTCAAGCCAACAATCTCTGTGGGATCGACCCTTACTCACGTAAGGTATTACTTGGACGACCCAGTGCACTTGCTGGTTAGTTGTGCGGAATTACATAGTGTGAAGTAATTTTCGTGCACCAAGTTTTTGGCGCCGTTGCCGGGGATTGTTTGAGTTTAGACAACTGACGGTTTATTTTGTTGCTTAGATTAGGAAAAATTTTTCTTTTTGGTTTAGAGTCTTTTATTATTTATACATTGTTAAAACACTTTAAATTTATAGCTCAATTAGTTAGAGCGTGGTGCTTATGTTCTGGGTAATTGGCTATCCTATTTTTAAAATCTTTTTCAAAAATAATTTTTCTTTGAATAAATCTTGTGCCAAACTCTAAGTTTGGTGTTTTCTGGGTGATTTTTCTTCGTTTTTTTTTCGAAAATTATAGTTTGGTTTTCTAAAAATTTTAAGTTTGGTGTTCTTTCTTCATGTTCTTGTGTTCTTGTGAGTCTTCAAAGTAAATTTTCACCTATTTTTATTTATTTTATTTTAATTTATTTTGTTTGCGAAATAATTAAATAAATAAATAAATAAATAAAAATAATTTTTTTCTCTACATCATCTCCCTTTCTCCATCATGGATCTAAGTGGAAATGAACAGTCCAGGAGGACTCTGGGGTCATATGCTATCCCCTCTACTGCTTCATACGGGAGTAGCATCTACATACCTTCCATTGGAGTCAGTAGCTTTGAGTTGAATCCTCAGCTCATTATCATGGTGCAGCAAAGCTGCCAGTATTCCGGTCTTCCACAGGAAGAACCTACAGAGTTTCTGGCACAGTTTTTACAAATTGCTGACACAGTACATGATAAGGAAGTAGATCAGGATGTCTACAGATTATTACTGTTTCCATTTGCTGTAAAAGACCAAGCCAAGAGGTGGTTAAATAACCAACCTAAGGCTAGCATAAGCACATGGAAACAGCTGACAGAAAAATTCCTGAATCAATACTTTCCTCCAAAACAGATGACACAGCTAAGGCTAGACATCCAAGGCTTTAAACAAGGAGATAATGAATCTCTTTATGACGCCTGGGAGAGATACAGAGAGATGCTACGAAAATGCCCCTCTGAAATATTTTCAGAGTGGGTTCAGTTAGATATCTTCTATTATGGGCTTACAGAAAGAGCTCAGATCTCTTTAGATTGCTCAGCTGGTGGATCTATCCACATGAGAAAGACAATTGAAGAAGCTCAAGAGCTCATTGATACAGTTGCCAGAAATTAGCATCTGTACCTAAGCAGTGACTCTTCCATGAAAGAAAAGGCTAAAACAGTAACTGCTGAACTCAACAATTGGATTTTCTAACAAAGCAGTTAGCTGAATTCAAGGATAAACTACAAGAGACAAGGATGGCTAATATAAACATGGAAGAACAATTGAAGCAAACAAAGTAGCAACTGTCAAGACAAATAACAGAAGAATACCAAGCAGTCCAATTAAGAAGTGGGAAAACATTAATACCCCACCTCAAGGCAGCAAGAAGCCAAGAAATGAGCAAACCATCCAAAATCCACCAGAGGACAGTAAGAGCCCAAGGAAAAATAATTCTGGTGCAAAAACGCCAGAAATTTGGTGGAAGGTTGGCGCTGAACGCCCAGACCATGCTCAGGACTGGCGTTGAATGCCAGAAACAAGCAAGGATCTGGCGTTGAACGCCCAAAAGGAGCACAGTTCTGGCGTTCACGTTCTTCAATGCACAACATCCTATTAGAGGATGATGCTAAGCCAGTGGTTCAACCACAGAGGCGGCTGAATCCAGCCATGAAGGAAGTGGTGCAGAAAGAGGTCACCAAATTACTAGAGGCTGAGATTATTTATCCTATTTCTGATAGCCCCTGGGTGAGCCCTGTTCAAGTTGTCCCCAAAAAGGGAGGAATGACAGTGGTTCATAATGAAAAGAAATGAACTGGTTCCTACAAGAACAGTTACAGGGTGGCGCATGTGTATTGACTACAGAAGGCTCAATATAAGGGATTGTCCTTGGGCATAAAATTTCAAACAAGGGAATAGAGGTGGATCAAGCAAAAATAGAGGTAATTGAAAAATTACCACCACCTGCCAATGTTAAGGCAATCAGAAGCTTTCTGGGGCATGCAGGATTCTATAGGAGGTTTATAAAGGATTTTTGAAAAATCGCTAAACCTCTGAGCAATCTGCTAGCTGCTGACACGCAATTTATGTTTGACACAGAGTGTCTGCAGGCGTTTGAAACGCTGAAAGCCAAGCTTGTCACAGCACCAGTTATTTCTGCACCAGACTGGACATTACCATTTGAGCTAATGTGTGATGCCAGTGATCACGCCATTGGTGCAGTGCTGGGGCAGAGGCATGACAAGCTTCTGCACGTCATTTATTATGCTAGCCGCATTTTAAATGTTGCCCAGAAAAATTACACAACCACAGAAAAAGAATTGCTTACAGTGGTTTATGCCATTGACAAGTTTAGATCATAATTGGTAGGATCAAAGGTGATTGTGTATACTGACCATGCTGCTCTCAAATATCTACTCACAAAGCAGGATTCAAAACCCAGGCTCATAAGATGGGTGTTGCTTCTGCAAGAGTTTGATATAGAAATAAGAGACAGAAAAGGGACAGAGAACCAAGTGGCTGATCACCTGTCCCGGATAGAGCCAGTAGAAGGGACGTCCGTCCCCTCTCCTGAGATCTCTGAGACTTTTCCGGATGAGCATTTATTTGCCATTCAGGAAACACCATGGTTTGCAGACATTGCAAACTATAAAGCTGCAAGGTTCATACCCAAAGAGTACAGCAGGCAACAAAAGAAAAAATTAATTACTGATGTAAAGTACTACTTGTGGGATGAACCCTATCTCTTTAAGAGATGTACAGACGGAATAATCCGTAGGTGTGTGCCTAGAGAGGAAGCACAAAGGATCCTATGGCATTGCCATGGATCACAATATGGAGGCCATTTCGGAGGTGAGCGAACAGCCACCAAGGTCCTCCAATGTGGCTTCTATTGACCCACACTCTATAAAGATTCCTGAGAGTTTGTACAAAACTGTGACAGTTGCCAAAGAGCTGGTAATCTGCCACATGGTTATGCCATGCCTCAACAAGGAATCTTGGAGATTGAGTTGTTTGACGTATGGGGAATTGACTTCATGGGGCCTTTCCCACCATCATACTCAAACACTTATATTCTGGTGGCAGTTGACTACGTATCAAAATGGGTAGAGGCCGTTGCCACACCCACCAATGATACTAAAACAGTGCTGAAGTTCCTCCAGAAACATATCTTCAGCAGGTTTGGGGTCCCTAGAGTACTAATCAGTGATGGGGGCACTCACTTCTGCAATAAACAGCTCTACTCTGCCATGGTCCGGTATGGGATTCGCCACAAGGTGGCAACTCCATATCATCCACAAACTAATGGGCAAGCTGAAGTCTCTAACAGAGAGCTAAAAAGAATCCTGGAACGGACTATAAGTACCCGTAGAAAGGATTGGGCACGAAGCTTGGATGATGCTCTGTGGGCTTACAGAACAGCATTCAGGACTCCTATAGGGACCTCTCCATACCAACTTGTGTATGGTAAGGCATGTCACCTGCCCGTGGAACTGGAACATAAAGCCTACTGGGCAACCAGATTCCTAAACTTTGATGCCAAATTAGCTGGAGAAAAATGATTGCTCCAGCTAAATGAACTAGAGGAATTCAGATTCACTACTTTCGAAAATGCCAAGCTTTATAAAGAAAAATAAAAAAAATGGCATGACCGGAAGCTGTCATCTAGAATCTTTGAACCAGGACAAAAGGTTCTGTTGTTTAACTCTAGGCTCAGGCTATTCCCTAGGAAACTGAAGTCCCGGTGGAGGGGACCATATGTGATTACAAGTGTATCACCATATGGTTATGTGGAGCTTCAAGATAGTGATTCTGATAAGAAGTTCATTGTTAATGGACAGAGAATCAAGCACTATCTTGAAGGCAATGTTGAGCAAGAGTGCTCAAGGTTGAAGCTAGATTAAAAGCTCAGCAAGGTCCAGCTAAAGACAATAAAGAAGCGCTTGCTGAGAGGCAACCCAGCCATGGGGCATCACTTCTTCTTAGCATTTTGCCCTATTCTTGATTTTATTTGTTTATATAAAGTTCATTGATCCTAAGGTAAAGAGTCAATTGTATAAGTTCACAGGGTTACAGAAGGATTCTGCACGCAAAACAGAGAAACAGAGCTCACTGGCAAGAAAATGCCAGTAAAAGTCTGTTTTGGGCGTTAAACGCCGAACAGAAGCATCCACTGGGCGTTGAACGCCAGAAAGAAGCTCTTTCTGGGCGTTTAACGCCAGATTTACAGCGTTCTGGGCGTTCAGAAAAACGCCCAGTAACAAAGGACTTCCTGGCGTTCAACGCCAGAAATAAGCAGCAGCTGGGCGTTGAACGCCCAGGAGAAGCAGCATTTGGGCGTTAAACGCCCAAAACATGCAGCGTTTGGGCGTTCAAACGCCAGGATGGTGGGGAGGAGGTAAATTCATTTTTTCTTCATATTTTTCATTTTAATCCTAATTTTCATGTTTCAATTCATGATTTCTTGCATAAACATGTTAAGAACCCTGATTTCTAAAATCCCTAATTTCTAAAAACCCTTCTTTAAAAATATTAAATGTATCTTAATCCATAAGCACAAATCCTTTTTTTCAATCCAACTCAACTCTTTTTCAAAATTTTCAAAACAAATCTCTCTCTTTTCATTCAAAAATCTTTTCAACTAAGCAATATCTTTTTCAAATCCCCATATTATCTTTTTCAAAATTCCAAATCTATCTTTTTCAAATATCTTTCATATCTTTTCAATTTTAAACCATATCTTTTCTTATCATATTTTTTTCTAAAAATCATATCTTCTATCTTATCTTTCT
>NC_029793.2:92944929-92948539 GCF_000816755.2 Arachis ipaensis
CTGGAGCCAGGTGGACCACCAGCACGAAGGGTGTTCCTAATCAACTCAAAAGAGAAGATCTCAAACTAGTCGCCAGAGGATAGCTGGATTTCATTGGGCATTCTCTGCTGCCCACTAGCAACCGTTCTGAAGTCACTATCAGAAGAGCAGTGATGATCTATTGCATCATGATGGGAAAAGAAGTGTAAGTTCATCAACTGATTTCAACTGAATTTTACAAAATTACAAATAAAAATTCCAAAGATGCCAGGTTGGCTTATCCAAGCTTGATTTCTATGCTCTGCAAGGACGCTGGAGTAAGGATGGGAATAACTGAGTACATCTCAATTGAGCGACCAATCACCAAAGCATCAATGGAAAAACAACAAGCACAGGATGACCCCATCAAGAAGAAAACACAGGAATTTCTCCCAGAAATCCCTCAATCTGAATACTGGGAGTATCTTGAAACATCAGTCACCAAGATGCAAGAAGCTATGGAACAAATAATAAAAGAACAGAAGGAACAAAGTAGTATTCTTTGCTATTTGATTAAAGAACAGGAGGAGCAAGGGCGCGACTTAAGGGAATTGAAGCGCCAGAAATTATCTCTTGAAGGACCAATCACCCCACAGATTAGAGGAACATCCACTCCCCAGAACAAAGGTTGTTAAATTCCAATCTTAGCCTTAACTCTGTGATAACTATTCTTATTCTAGTTTTACCTTAGGAGTCATATAGTAGTAATTAGTATCTATATTTTTGATTTTATCTCCAATTAAGCTATAATTTAATTTTCTCATCATCATCAAACATGAATAAAATAGAAGAATTTCTTTAGAATAAGAGGCAATAATTTTCGAGTTTTTAATAAGAACATTCTAATTATTAACATGTGGTGGCAATGCTTTCTGTCTTCTGAATGAATACTTGAACAGTGCATATGTCTTTTGAATTTGATGTTTAAGACTGTTAAATATGTTGGCTCTTGAAAGAATGATGAACATGAGACATGTTATTGACAATCTGAAAAATCATAAAAATGATTCTTGAAGCAAGAAAAAGCAGCAAAGAACAAAAGCATGCAAAAAAAAAAAAAGAAGAAGAGCAAGCAGAAAAAGCCTAAGCTCTTAAAACCAAAAGGTAAGAGCAAAAAGCAAATAGCCCTTAAAACCAAAAGGCAAGGGTAATAAAAAGGATCCAAGGCTTTGAGCATCAGTGGATAGAAGGGCCTAAAGGAATAAAATCCTGGTCTAAGCGGTTGAACCAAGTTGTCCCTAACCATGTGCTTGTGGCGTGAAGGTGTCAAGTGAAAACTTGAGACTGAGCGGTTAAAGTCAAGGTCCAAAGCAAAAAGAAGAGTGTGCTTAAGAACTCTGAACACCTCTAATTGGGGACTTTAGCAAAGCTGAGTCACAATCTGAAAAGGTTCACCCAATTATGTGTCTGTGGCATTTATGTATCCGGTGGTAATACTGGAAAACAAAGTGCTTAGGGCCACGGCCAAGACTCATAAAGTAGCTGTGTTCAAGAATCATCATACTGAAAAAGGAGAATCAATAACACTATCTGAATTCTAAGTTCCTATAGATGCCAATCACTCTGAGCTTCAATGGATAAAGCGAGGTGCCAAAACTGTTCGGAAGCAAAAAGCTACTAGCCCCGCTCATCTAATTAGAATCTGAGCTTCACTCAAAAACTCTGAGATATTATTGTTTCTTGACCCATTTGTATTCTATTTTATTTATCTAGTTGCTTGAGGACAAGCAACAGTTTAAGTTTGGTATTGTGATGAGCGGGTATTTTATACGCTTTTTGGGGTTAATTTCATATAGATTTTAGTACATTTTAGTTAGTTTTTAGTTTATTCTCATTAGTTTTTAGGAAAAATTCATATTTCTAGACTTTACTATGAGTTTGTGTGTTTTTCTGTAATTTTAGGTATTTTCTGGCTGAAATTGAGGGAGCTGAGCAAAAATCTGATTTAGGCTGAAAAAGGACTGCTGATGTTGTTGGATTCTGACCTCCCTGCACTCAAAGTGGATTTTCTGGAGCTATAGAACTCCAAATGGCACGCTTCTAACTGCGTTGGAAAGTAGACATCCTGAGCCTTCCAGCAATATATAATAGTCCATACTTTTCTCAAGAATAGATGATGTAAACTGGCGTTCAACGCCAGTCCCATGCTGCTGTCTGGCGTCCAGCGCCAGAAACAAGTTAGGAGTTGGAGTTCAACGCCAGAATTGGATCCAGAGCTGGCGTTGAACACCCAAAACAGCCTTATGCACGTGAGAAGCTTTAGTCTCAGCCCCAGCACACACCAAGTGGGCCCTAGAAGTGGATTTCTGCAGCATCTATCATAGTTTACTCATTTTCTGTAAACCTAGGTTACTAGTTTAGTATTTAAACAACTTTTAGAGATTTATTTTGTATCTCATGACATTTCAGATCAAAACTTTGTACCTTTTTGACGGCATGAGTCTCTAAACTCCATTGTTGGGGGTGAGGAGCTCTGATGTGCCTCGATGAGTTAATGCCAGTATTTCTGTTTTCTATTCAACCATGTTTGCTCCTATCTAAGATATTCATTTGCACCTTATTATGATGAATGTGATGATCCATGACACTCATCACCATTCTCAACCTATGAACGTGTGCCTGACAACCACCTCCGTTCTACATTAGATTGAATGAGTATCTCGTAGATTCCTTAATCAGAATCTCCGTGGTATAAGCTAGAATCCATTGGCAGCATCCTTGAGAATCCGGAAAGTCTAAACCTTGTCTGTGGTATTCCTAGTAGGATTCTGGGATTGGATGACTGTGACGAGCTTCAAACTCGTGAGTGCTGGGCGTAGTGACAGACGCAAAAGGATAGCGAATCCTATTCCAGTATGATCGAGAACCTACAGATGATTAGCCGTGTGGTGACAGCGCACCTGGACCATTTTCACTGAAAGGAAGGATGGTAGCCATTGACAACGGTGATCCTCCAACACATAGCTTGCCATAGGAAGGACGTGCGTGCATGAAGAAGAAGATAGAGAGAAAGCAGATATTCAAAAGGCAAAGCATCTCCAAAACTCCAACATATTCTCATTTACTACATAACAAGTAACCCTTAATTCATGCTCTCTTGTTCATTTTCAAGTCAATTGATAACCACTAATTAATATCCTGACTAAGAGTTGCAAGATAACCATAGCTGCTTCAAGCCAACAATCTCCGTGGGATCGACCTTTACTCACGTAAGGTATTACTTGGACGACCCATTGCACTTGCTGGTTAGTTGTGCGGAATTACATAGTGTGAAGTAATTTTCGTGCACCAAATGGCCTTCGTAGGATGATTGATGTGTTGGCCTCTTCTTCCATGTCCAACACAACAAAATCAGCTGGGAAAATGAATTCTCCAACTTTCACTAACAAGTCTTCCACTACCCCATGTGGAAACTTAAATGTTCTGTCAGCCAATTGGAGTGCCTGATGGGATATTTTCGCGGAAAAACGAATTTCTCCAAAACACCCAACTCTAACCGGCAAGTGCACCGGGTCGCATCAAGTAATAATAACTCACGGGAGTGAGGTCGATCCCACAGGGATTGAAGGATTGAGCAATTTTAGTTTAGTGA
>NC_029793.2:92948604-92958462 GCF_000816755.2 Arachis ipaensis
CATACTTAAGTACGATAAAGTACTCCAAAATACGATATTAATGGTTGATTAAATCAAAGGAAGCATGAAAATCTACCCAAATTAGCTTACTTGTATCTCAAGAAAGTGCACAATTCAAGTGAAAACAAAGGAAAAATATTAGTGAAACTAGGCTAAGATGACTTGTCATCACAACACCAAACTTAAAGCTTGCTTGTCCCCAAGCAAGAAATGAATTATGCTCATAGGTTCTTTCACTTAAGACGGATTGAAGAACAACTTGTCAGGTCCTGTGAGTGAAGTGATCAAGTGTCAATGGGGTAAACTCTAAATCATATGCTCTTGCAAGGGCTTCAGTGCTCACTAGTCCTCACATATTGGGAGTCTTAGGTCTTAGGATTTTCATCCAAATGGTATCATGGAGATCTCTTTATATGTAGTCACCTTGAAGCAGCTTATAGTTTTTGTGCTTTGGCCTTGACTCTAAGTGTCATGTCTCAAAGCGGCTCTTTAGATAAGCTTTCAATCAATACTCCTAAACCAGTTGGTTTTAAGGTATTAGGTGTTAAAGCACCCCTAAGGATTTACTTGCTCAAGCCTCTTTCCTTGACACAGCTCAACCACAAGCATTTACTGAGTTTTGTTTCTTCTTTCTTTTTCTGCCTAGTAATTGATGCTCAGAGCCTTGGGCCATGTTCTTTTTGCTTTTGTATTTTCTTTATTTTCATTTGTTTTGTTTGCTGCTTCTTGGATCAATAGATTTTTGAGAATCTTTACAATACTTCTTTGAACTTCATGTCCTGCCTATGAGTTCTCATGCAAGTTTTCACAAGCATGCAACCTCAATACATAATCATACAACTAGAACCACCACTTCTCCTAATCTTTTGCTTACCTCAAAATTGTTTGATTCCTCAATCCTTCTTTTCAAAGAACTTTCAAGTGATGCATTTTTGAAATATTGAGTGCAAACAAGTGTGAAAAGTGTAGTGTTGTGAATAGTCAAGCATCTTAGTTATTGAATTACAGAAAAACTATGCTATGCAGGCAGGCAGGGGTATTATGTAACTTTCAATTTAGCAGCATCTGATATAAAATAATCACTGAACAATACAACCTTTTGGAGTTCGCTTGCTTTCCTCCTTCTCATCATCATCATTGCTGTTCTTCATATTCCTCTTTTATCTCCTTGATTGATGATGCTTAATTTTTCCAAAAGCTTGTATGATGCTCTGCAATGATATTGAAAGTTGCTTCTTCCCCAAGCACTTAGAAACAATGGTTAGCATGCAGGATTTATTTGTGGGCCTTTGTACTTACTTTGGTGTGGGAACACCAAACTTAGTACCTTGCCAATGGTTTTCATGCATCAAATTAACCATGTGTGAAACTCTTTTTTTTTTTTCAACAGTAACAAAACTGAAAACTAAAATAGCAAAACAATTAATTAGTTTATCTAACTGCTTGAAGCTAGCATTATGCAGAAGGTGAGAATATATTTTTAAATGAGATTTTGGTAGAACACCAAACTTAGAATCCTTCATTCTCCCTTATATTGTTTTGGTGTGCAACACCAAACTTAGCTTCTTGCAATATAGGTAAAGCTAACTAACCTTTTTATTAAAAGAGCTATGAAAAGAAAACTACCTCCGGTTGGGTTGCCTCCCAACAAGCGCTCTTTTATTGTCACTAGCTTGACATCTTGCTCTTTGATTATGGAGGCTGGAAATCATAATGCCTCAGTTTTTCTCCTCTTGCTGTAGGATTCCTTTCCTCCATGACCTGCACAATCACAAACAATCCAAATGAAAATTGGATATTCTCATGCCAGAATGTAGTCAGAGGATTAGTTGACACAATGTGTCAAACAGTTGATAGGTTTGAAAGATTAGTAAGAGAGAATTGCTTCTCTCGTACATTCAACAAGCTGAAATATTAGAATCATAGGAAGCCAGAGGAACCAAGAAAACTTCACTTTATTGCTAAAGTGAGGTTTCAGTTAATTCAAGCAAAAATTCAAACAGTTAGTGTGTCAGTCAAAAATTAGAGAAACAGGAAATAAAAATGCTAGATCTAGATCACCACCTCACTTAATCATTGTAAATCTAATCAATCCCCGGCAACGGCGCCAAAAACTTGATGGGATATTTTCGCAGAAAAACGAATTTCTCCAAAACACCCAAATCTAACCGGCAAGTGCACCGGATCGCATCAAGTAATAATAACTCACGGGAGTGAGGTCGATCCCACAGGGATTGAAGGATTGAGCAATTTTAGTTTAGTGGTTGATTTAGTCAAGCGAATCAAGATTTGGTTGAGAGATTTATGATTTGCAGAATTTAAATTGCATGGAAAGTAAAGGGAATGGGTAATTGACATGAAATTAAAGAGAATAGGAATTTAAATGCTGAATCTTAAAGAACAAGAAATTAAATGGCAGAAACTTAGAACGCAAGAAATGTAAATTGCAGAATCTTAAAGTGCAAGAAATGTAAATAGCTTGAATTGTAAAGGGAATTGGGAGTTGGATTTGCAGAAATTAAACGAAGGAAAGTAAATTGCAACAAACAGAGAAATAGAAGATGTCTTGAATCAAACCAGATCTCAACCAGAAAAGTAAAATGAGCATGAAAGCAGTAAACAGAGAAAGTAAAATGAGAATTCAGATCTCAGGACCCAAGAGACTAGAAAACCAACTCTAGATCTCAATGCCTTCCTAGATCCAACAAGAACAATTGCAAAGGAATTGTAAATTGCAAAGAAAGTAGATGAAGAACAATTAACAGAATTTAAATTCAATAAGCAGTAGAAGAAACAGAGAGATCTTTGGATGAGATTGAAACAGAATTCCTTCAATTCTCCAACCCAAGATCCAAGACAATTGCAATTGAAATTGAAAGCAAGGGAGTAACTTTCATGTGCCAACGTTAGCCCAAAAGTTAGGGGCTAACGTTGGGGCTAACTTTTCACCTAAAAGTTTGTGCAAAAGTTTGAGGCTAACTTTTGGTCCAGCTTTTTGCTTCCTGGTTCATTTTCACTTATTCCATTGTCCTCTCTTTACTCCTACCCATTCCTTCTTGCTTCAACCTTTCTCCAAGCTTTCTTCACCTATCATTAATCAACCAAACACATCAAAGCTATGCTTAAAATCATGAGATATTCATTTTATCATAATATGTGACAATTATAGCATAAAACCTCATGAAATAGCATGAATTCATACATGGTTGATTAAATCAAAGGAAGCATGAAAATCTACCCAAATTAGCTTACTTGTATCTCAAGAAAGTGCACAATTCAAGTGAAAACAAAGGAAAAAGATTAGTGAAACTAGGCTAAGATGACTTGTCATCAGTGCCATTCTTGTTAGTTTGGCTTCCTCAATCTTCATCCTTCTCATCATGGTTAGGGACATGAGATTTATTCTAGCTCCCAGGTTACACAAGGCCTTCTCAATGTTGATATCCCATATGATGCAGGGGATTTGGAAACTCCCTGGGTCCTTCATTTTTTGGGGTAGCTTCCTTTGTATTATGGCACTACACTTCTCAGTTAGTACTATGGTCTCCTTTCCCCTCCAGTTCCTTTTCTTATTGTGAGCTCTTTCAAGAATTTGGCATAAAGTGGCATTTGCTCCAATGCCTCAGCAAATGGTATGTTGATTTGGAGCTTCTTGAAGATCTCTAGAAACTTAGAGAATTGGCCATCCTTCCTATCTTTTCCCAGCCTTTGTGGGTATGGTGTCTTTGGCACATAAGACTTCAAGACTGGTTTAGGTGAGGGTGGAGCAGGGGTTTCTTCTTCATTCTTGTTTTCATGCTTTTCTGCAACTTCTTCTTCATGGTTGCCTTTGCTTGGGGTTCCTTCCTCCACAACTTTCCCACTTCTAAGTGTAATGGCCTTGCATTCCTCTCTTAGGTTGGCCATGGTATCACTGAGAAATGTGTGTGTGGACATTGGGATTCGCTTCGATAAGATCCCCACTTGTGCTTCCAACTTTGAGATTGTTGCGCCTTGATTTTTCAGATTTGACCTGTATTCTTCTTGATTGGCATCTATCCTTCTGTCAGTCTATGTTTGTCTCTCCATAAGGGTGGAGACTGCTCCTGCAAGCTGTGATGATAGCTATGCTATTTCAGCTTCCATCCTCTCAAAGTTACTCTTGATTTTACATGGTTGCATAGTTGAGGGTGGTGTATCTTGATGGTGGTTGTTATGTGTTGGTTGGTTGCCATGGTATAATGTGTTTTGTAAGTTATAGTAAGGTCTATGGCTGCCTGTTTGATGGTTGGGGGTTGTGAGTGTTGTGTTGATTTGATGGATAAGGTTTGTTGTGGTCCTGGTTATGGCTTTGTTGGTTTCCCCACCCAAAATTTGGGTGGTTCTTCCAACCTGGGTTGTATGTCTTAGAGTTTGGATCATATGGAGGTCTGGATGAGTTGTTCACATAATTAGCTTGTTCCCAATCACCTTCAGATTCTGATGCACTTCATTCTTATTGAGGAGTTTGGTCTTGAATGGCTGAAACTTGAGTAGCCTCCATCTTATTGGTTAAGACTGCTAGTTGTGCTACAATTTCCTTGTTTTGAGCTAACAAGGCATCCACAGAATTGAGTTCTAGCATTCCTTTCTTCTGAGTTCTTTCTGAAGCATAGAAATACTCATTTTCAGCTACAGTCTTGATGACATCTATGGCTTCTTCAATGCTTTCATTCTTATTGAGTGAGCCTCCTAAAGAATGATCCACAGCCTTTTTTGATTCATAGGATAGCCTGATGATCGGGACTTTTGTACTGTTTAGAATTTACAAATGAAGTCTCATTGCAAGTATAGTTTCTAAACCAAACAATAATCTTTTCATACAAAAGATTGTTTGTCACTAGTACAAACCCCTAAATTTATAAACCGAAGTATTGAACCTCGGGTCGTTCTCCCTAGGAATTGCAATAAAGTGTCTTGTTATTAGTTATGAGTTATATTTGGGGTTTTTGATAAGAGGCATGAAAAGTAAATGGAAATGAAAATAAACTAACAACTAAAGAGGTCTTGGCAAGTTTGGTGGTCAAGGATCTCTATCCTAATCACTAACCACAACATGAGAATTGGCAAGGACCAACCCCACTAAGTTAACCCCTAACTAATAGTAGAGGAAAGTCAAGTGAGCTATCTCAATCCAAGTCTATAAGTCCTAGTTCACCACCAAATCAATTAGTGAGATCTAGAGTTAATGGCTCCCAATCGTCAATCACTTGGACATTAGTAACTCAAGAGTTCCTAAGTTACCTTCCCAAGCCAAAAGCATAAAATTCTACTCTAAAATCCTACCAAGCATTTTATCAAATACTTGGGAGGCATAAAAGGAAAGCATAGTAAATCAACAACAAGAGTAAAATCTAACAACAACTAAAAGAAGTATTTCATCAAACATATAGAAGGTAATAAAAGTAAACAACATGAATTGCAAGAATTAAAGAGAGATCTAACTAGAATAGCAAGAGATCAACAATAGAAAAGGAAAACAATTATGAAACAACAAAGAACTTACCAATTGCATTGAAGAAGAAATGTAGATCTACAAAAGAAAGTTCATAAACTACAACTAACAATACAAGGGAATTACAAGAGAATAAGAATTCTACAACTACAAGAGAATAATTAAGGAAGCAAAAGGAAAATTAGAAGAGAGAAGAAGAAGTAGATCTAGATTAAAACCTAATCCTAATTCTAGAGAGAAGTGAGAGCTTCTCTCTCTAAAACAAACCTAAACTAAACTAATGATCAAAAGTATGTAAAGTATGTAGAGTATGTCAATTCCCCTTCAATCCTTGGCTTAAATAGCATCAGAAATAAGTTGGATTGGGCCCACAAGGCTTTAGAATTGGCTGGCCACGAATTTGCATTTAATGAATCACATGCAAATTAGCGTGTACATGTACCGTGCGCGTGTGTGCCGCTATCCGCGATGCAACTATGGCAAATATTATATCATTTCGAAGCCCCGGATGTTAGCTTTCCAAAGCAACTAGAACCGTATTATTTGGACCTCTGTAGCTCAAGTTATGGTCGATTAAGTGCGAAGAGGTCGGCTTGACAGCTTTTGCAATTCCTTCATTTCTTCATGAGTTCTCCATTTTTTCATGCTTTTCCTTCATTCCCTTGATCCAATCTTTGCCTCCTAAACATGAAATCACTTAACAAACACATCAAGGTATCTAATGGAATCAAGGTGAATTAAATTTATCCATGTTAAGACCTAAAAAGCATGTTTTCACTCTTAAGCACAATTAAAGGAAAACAACAAAAACCATGCTATTTCATTGGATAAATGTGGGTAAAAGGTCATAAAATCCCCTAAAGTCAATACAAGATAAACCCTACAAAAGGGGTTTACCACAACCCTTCATAGAAGATGTGTAGTTGCACCCACTCATTGAACATTTCTAGTGGGCATCTTCTTGTCAAATCCTTGAATCTCTCCCAGGCCTCATAAAGTGTTTCACCATCTTGTTGTCTGAAAGTTTGTACCTCAGCTCTTAGCCTGTTGATTCTTTGTGGAGGATAAAATCTTGCAAGGAATCTGTTTACAACATCCTCCGATGTGGTTAGGCTCTCCTTGGGGAATGCTTCTAACCACTTTGTTGCCTTATCTCTGAGTGAGAAAGGGAATAAGAGTAGCTTGTAGGTGTCAGGGTGTACCCCATTGGACTTTACAGTATCACATATCCTCAAGAATGTGTTGAGATGTTGATTTGGGTCTTCTTGGGCACTTCCTCCATATGAACAGTTATTCTGGACAAGTGTGATGAGTTGAGGTTTCAACTCAAAGTTATTGGCATGGATCGTTGGTTTGAGGATGCTACTGCCACAGTTTCCTGGATTTGGGTTGATGTAGGAGCCTAAGACTCTCCTTTCTTGTCCAACATGATTTCTAGCATCTTCTCCAACATTGTCTTGTACTTCGTCATCCATGGTGGTTCGCAGATCTTCCTCCACTAGTTCCTCTCCAACTATGCCTTTACCTCTTGCTTCCCTCCTTAATCTAAGGAAGGTCCTCTCAATTTCAATATCAAAGGAAGATGAAGTTTCTCCCCTCCTACCTGTCATACATTCAACAAACAGCAAGTGGGGGACGAGTGAAAGAATCACTATAGTAAGATTAGTGGTTAGCTTGGTTGAGGAAATTAATCAAATAGTTAGAAGAATGGAAATATGAACAGTGAATAGCTAGAATAATCAAAGTAAAACTAAGGAAACAGAGTAGACAGAAAAGTAAAGAGCTAAAAGGTAAATAACAAGAGAAAAAAATGCTTAATCTAGTTCCCCAATCAATTTAATTACTGTCAAATTTAAACCAATCCCCGGCAACGGCGCCATAAAACTTGATGAGTCTAAATTCACACCCCATTCAAAAATGGTGAATCAGTTCTTTTGGCAAGCGCACAAAAATTATGATCAAGTAATAACCCACAGTAGAGTGGGATCGTATCCACAGAGATTGGTAAATTTTGAGCAGTGTTAATTAATTGATGAATTAGTCAAGTGGACAGATAGATTGTGATTGCAGAATTATAAATGACAGAATTGTAAATGGATAAAATGTAAAGGAAAGCAATAAAGTGCAGAAATGGAAATGGCAGAATTTAAAGTGCAGAATCATAAATGACTTTATTATAAATGGGAATGGGGAATTGCAAAAATGGAAATGGCAGAATGTAAAAGCAAGCTATAAGGAAAGTGATAGATAAGAATGGATTCATTAAGATCAGGAGATGTTGTCTCTTTGGATCAATTCCAGCTTGTATCCTTTTCAATCATGCAACATCATTGACCTCTTGGCAATCACGATTGATTGAGCCCCAATCTCTTGGTGACTTAATCTCTCAGATCTTGATCAATAGCCAATTTCTTGGTCTAATTGTTCATGAAGAGAGATATGCTTGGTCCCTGATTATACCACACATCATCATAGGTCCAAGTAGAGGGAGGATTATATGTCACCATATCCAAACACCAAAACCCAGATCCTACTCAAGTGTGAGAAGGGATTTCAAGTATGGTTTCATGTTTCCTTTCCCAAGGTTCCCATGAAACCTATTTTGCATTCAATCTCTTTTCCAAGATAATTGAACACTAAGCATTAAAAACGAAATTCCTTCTAGCAATTCAAAGAGAAGATGACGAGAAGAAGAATTTCACTATCATCAATCCATCAAGTACAACAGAGCTCCCTCTCTTAATGAGAGGGAATTTAGCTACTTATAGTTCAAAGAAAAGTACTCAAAAGTAAAGAAGATGATGAAATGTAAAAGTGAATCTCAAACTAGTCTCTCTAAATGCTTAACCCTTTTTTCAGTACTTCTTGGGGGTATTTATACTACTCCTAGCTCTCAAAATAAAAAATTACAAAAGTGAAAAAGGAAAATTACAATTTGGAGGGAAAAGAAACTCAATAAGCGTGACTTCCCAGCTGGCGTGTGGCTGGCGCTTCAGTGGCGTGTCACGTGCTCCTCCAATTCTGGCTTGGCGTGCCACGCCTAGTCCCTCAAATGACATGCTCTTCTTCAATAACATCCCTGATGCCAGGGCATCTTGGCCAGTTTCACTGACCTTTTCTTTACTGTTTTTAGGTTAGTTCCATGCATTTCCTTAGGAAATAAGCTAGTTTTGGGTAGATATTCACTTACACCTTGATTCAAGCATACATTGTGCATTTTACATTATTTCATGGGGATTTTGCATAAGTTTAGTGACAAATTTTATGTTGCTTTGCCCATGACTTGGACTAGAACTTTGATGCACTCTACTGCTTGATTTCAGGACCAAAGGAAGCAAGGAAAGGGAGGTAACTTGCAAGGATAATGAGAAAAGTGATTTCCAATAACACTCTCAAAGCCATCATTGCTCACGTTAAGAGTCACGTTAACTAAGTTAACGTGGACTCTAACGTGAGATCTAGGGGCACACTAGAACGTTAGTGACAATGTTGAGTGTCTCTAATGTTCTCGAAGTTTGGCAAAAGCCACATTAGAAGCCACGTTAACCTAGTTAACGTGGACTCTAACGTGAGATCTAGGGGCACACTAGAACGTTAGTGACAATGTTGAGTGTCTCTAATGTTCTCGAAGTTTGGCAAAAGCCACATTAGAAGCCACGTTAACCTAGTTAACGTGGACTCTAACGTGAGATCTAGGGGCACACTAGAACGTTAGTGACAATGTTGAGTGTCTCTAATGTTCTCGAAGTTTGGCAAAAGCCACATTAGAAGCCACGTTAACCTAGTTAATGTGGGCTTTAACGTGAAGCAAAAAGGGGCACACTGGAACGTTAGTGACAATGTTCAGTGTCACTAACGTTCTCAAAGGTTGGCAAGGCCACGTTAAAAAAACCACGTTAACCTAGTTAACGTGGGCTCTAACGTGAGGCAAAGGGGTACATTGGAACGTTAGTGAAAATGTTAAGTGCCACTAACGTTCTCGAACTTATACTTTCACTAAATGTTAACACCCCTAATGCCCTGAGCTAAAGTCTCTGCCCACTTAGCACTTTCTCTCTGCAAGTAAAGCCAAGCCCAAATAAAGAAAAGAACTGCTTCAATCTCAAGATCCAAAGGCCCAAGACTTGAAGAGAAAATTCTGGAAGCTGAGAAGAGTAGTATATATAGGAGTAGCTTTGAATTGAGAAAAGAGTTCGGGAAGCTGAAGAAAGGGGATTACTCTCTGTATTTGACTTTCTCTGCAATTTCTAGTTCTATGATGTATTCTCCATCTTTATTTTCATTTTCTAGAGCTATGAACAACTAAACCCCTCTCATTGGATTAGGGAGCTCTGTTGTAATTTGATGGATCAATACTAATTTTCATTATTCTTCTTCTATCTTTT
>NC_029793.2:92958705-92962816 GCF_000816755.2 Arachis ipaensis
CCGTTGCTGGGGATTGATTGTGCATCAACAATGATTAATTTGGAAGATCACTAGATTGAGCATTTTTATTTTGTGAATTTCATTTTCTGTTTGAGTGATTTACTTTTTGTTTTAGTTAAACTTTTTCCCTTCCCCCTCTACACTTTTGTTTTTCTTTATTATTTTCAATTCTATTTGCTAACCCACTAACTGTTTGATATATTGCATCACCCACAACTAACAGTAATTCTGACACAAATACTTTCTGCACCTATCTTTTCTTGCTTGCACTTGTTGGTTGTATGACAGGGAGAAGAAGCGGGGCTTCAACTTCCTTCAATTCTGAACCTGAGAGGACCTTCCTTAGATTAAGGAGGGAGGCAAGAGGAAAGAAAGTGGTTGGTGCTGAGG
Organism: Arachis ipaensis; assembly: GCF_000816755.2. Lineage (NCBI taxonomy): Eukaryota > Viridiplantae > Streptophyta > Magnoliopsida > Fabales > Fabaceae > Arachis > Arachis ipaensis. The sequence goes on from NC_029793.2 coordinate 92,959,096, forward strand.
AAGAAGAGGAATTCTTTGAACCAAACATGGAAGACAACATGGAAAACCATTATGAGGAAGAGGATCATAACCATGGGGGAGGAGGTAGAGCAAATCATGCTGGGGAGGAAAGAAGAGTCTTAGGCTCTTACATCAATCCAAACCCAGGCAACTATGGAAGTAGCATCCAAAAGCCAACAATCCATGCCAACAACTTTGAACTTAAACCACAGCTCATCACCCTTGTTCAGAACAACTGTTCGTTTGGAGGAGGTGTTCAAGAAGACCCCAATCAATATTTAACCACCTTCCTGAGAATATGTGACACAGTGAAGTCTAATGGTATTCATCCTGATACCTATAGACTGCTCTTGTTTCCATTCTCACTTAGGGACAAAGCAGCCAAGTGGCTGGAATCTTTCCCAATGGAAAGCTTGACAACTTGGGAAGACGTGGTGAATAAATTCTTAGCAAGATTTTACCCTCCTCAACAAATCAATAGGCTGAGAGCTGAGGTCCAAACTTTCAGGCAACAAGATGGTGAGACTCTATATGAAGCATGGGAGAGGTTTAAAGACCTAACAAGGAGGTGTCCACCTGACATGTTCAACGAATGGGTGCAGCTGCACATTTTCTATGAAGGGCTCTCTTATGAGTCAAAGAAGGCCGTAGACCATTCATCTGGAGGATCTTTGAACAAGAAGAAGACCATTGAGGAAGCCATAGATGTTATTGAAGCAGTAACAGAGAACGACTACTTCTATGCTTTCGAAAGAGGGAACACAAGAGGAGTAATGGAGCTAAACAATGTAGATGCTCTATTGGCCCAAAATAAGCTCATTATCCAGCAGCTGGCTGACCTCACCAAGAAGATGGAGATGAACCAAGTAGCAGCAATCTCCACTTCATCAACAACACAAGAAGGAGTGCATGAAGAAGTAGAGGGTAGTCAGGAGCAAGCCAACTACATTGGGAATTCACCAAGGAAGAATTATGATCCATACTCCAAGACCTACAACCCTGGATGGAGAAACCACCCAAACTTTGGGTGGGAAAGTGAGCAAGATCAAAACCAAGACCAGAGACGTTACAACTCCAACAACAATGCAGCTCACCAGCAATTCACACAGAGGACATCTCAATACCCCCACAACAATACTTCTCCACACGCTTATCAAAACCAAAACAGCACATCTGCTCCAAATCACTCATCAATTGATGACAAGCCTTCTAAGATTGAAGCCTTACTTGAAGGAATATGCCAAGAGATTCAAGAAAATAAGGTGTTCAAAGAGGAGGTGCGAGCCAATATCAAGAACCAGGGAGAGACCATTAGGAAGCTGGAATTCCAAGTGGGATATTTAGCTGAGAAAATTCCCAAACCTACTGATAGCTTCCCAAGTGACACGGAGAAAAACCCCAAAGGAGAAGCAAAGAAAGTAAGATGGGAAGATTGTAAAATGGTCACTACAAGTGATCAAGAGACTAAAGACAAGCAAAACACACTTTTCGAACAACCTGAAGACAACTTAACAAAGGAGGAGGATAAAGATCACCAAGAACCAGAAATCTCACAACAAGAGCTGCTGAAGCTCTATGCACCCTTCCCTCAACTGCTCAATGGTGCTGTGCGAAAAAGAATATACTCAAGGTTCCTAGACTTGTTTGCATCTCTGCATGTGAACATACCATTCATCAAGGCAATTCAACTGTGTCATTCTGGACATGGAAGAGAGTCACACTCACCCAATCATATTGGGAAGACCATTCCTAGCTACGGCCAGAGCACTTATCGATGTAGAGAAAGGGGAGCTAAAATTGAGGATCCATGATGAACGACTCAGCTTCAATGTTTTCAAACTCTCATAAGAAACAGATCAAGAGGACAAGGAACTAAGCACAAATGATAATGAGGCACTGAAGGAGGAAACAAGCACTGAAGCACAGCCAGTTCATTCTGAGATCCCCTTAATAGATAAACAAGGAAAACAGCAATTGCCACAGTTCAAGGAAAAGTTGGAGGAACCTAAACCTCTAGAGGCAGGTGAAGACATCATCACAACTCCTTTAGAAAAAGAGGTTACCAAGGGGAAGGCAACCTCAAAAGAAACAAAGAAGAAGGTACCAAGAAGGTGGAGGAACAAGAAGATCCCTACGGAAGACTTCTCTCCAAGGGATAGAGTTGTCTCAGCTTACTTCCCAGATATTCCTCCTAATCTCCCTACTTTACCATCTCAGTTACCCAAGGTCTTCACTATCAATAGAGTTCTTTCCTTGGAACATGTGGAGATCATTGATCCAACCAATGGATATAAGTCCACAGCAAGAGGGGAGGACTTTAAGCACTACCAACCACCTTGATGAAGGAAAAACGTCAAGCTAATGACGCTAAAAAAGTGCTTCATGGGAGGCAACCCATGTTTTATATGTTTTTAAAATAATGAATAAATCAATGTTTATGAATTTCAACCCAAACTTGACAAACACTTGGTGAAATCTTTATCATGCAGTATATAGTGAAGAACAAGTTTGGTGTTCAAAGGCAAACCAAGATGCATGCTAGTCTTGGGAGCTTTGAACAAAACTTTTCATCACATTGCTTCAAACTAAGTTTGGTGTCACCCCATGGTGCCACCAAAATGCATATAAGGACCCACCAATAGTTAGTTAGTTAGTTGGAATTCATAAATAAACAATCAAATCCTTTCTTCCCTTTTATTAATATTAGCCGTAAAGTTCATATGGTCATTTTAATATCTTTTCTTACTTTACTTAGTTTGTCTTTATAGGAAAGGAAAAGAGCATGGACATCCACAACAGTAAAAGGTGGTGGAGTTCCTTCTTTGTTCCATCTTTCTCTATGTTTTAAATAAGGAAGATCTTGTATGAAATAAAACTTGCTTCCATGTTATGTTTAAACCTTTTTCAATTATGTCTTTTAAGTTTTTGGTATTGAAGAAAGTCTATGTGCACTGGTCTTTATGTCACTGCATCCTTACTTTACTTTCGTGTAAGCTTGTCCCTTTAAATCAAATGAAGAAGAGAATGTTTATGTTTTTAAAGACCAGAGTAGAGTTCATAATGTGGAAGTGCATTCATGAATCTTTGGGGTAGTCATAAGTTAGCTAAGTTGGTTCAACCACAAGGCTAGGAGGACAACTATCTATCCTGAATACTTGACTTTGGATATACCCATGAGACTAAGTTAATAAGATCCTAATAAGAAATAAAAGGGAAAGAACAATGGAAGTGAAAAACAAAAGAAAAAGAGTAAGCAATAAGGCTAGGCACCAATGGTTTGGACCTTGAGACAAGTGTCTGTGGTGCTCCTGTGTGAGGGATCTACTTGGATGAATAAGCTCTCAGGGGTGCTTTATCACCTGGTAACTTGGGTTAACTAACCCGGGATTATCAGCTGAAAGTCCATTATCAAGAGTAATCCTCACCACAGAGCATTTAGTAACCCAAAGAGGTGCTGGACACCAAGGTCTCAAGAAAAGAAAATAAATAAACTATATGCCTGTGGTGTGTATGTATGGGGGAGAGACTTGAGGGAGTAAGTCCTTAGGGGTGCTTCAACACCTAGCACCTTGAACCAACTGGTTCGGGAGTGAGGGCTGAAAGCTTATCTTAAAGAGTTGACCCCTTACAGAGCACTTAGCCTAAAATAACACAAATAACCCTTGAAATAACAATAAAAGGATCAATGAAAAAAGTCTCATGGGATATAAACAAAGTAAGT
>NC_029793.2:92962985-92964140 GCF_000816755.2 Arachis ipaensis
GGCTCTAACGTGAGGCAAAGGGGTACATTGGAACGTTAGTGAAAATGTTAAGTGCCACTAAGGTTCTCGAACTTATACTTTCACTAAATATTAACACCCCTAACGCCCTGAGCTAAAGTCTCTGCCCACTTAGCACTTTCTCTCTGCAAGTAAAGCCAAGCCCAAATAAAGAAAAGAACTGCTTCAAACTCAAGATCCAAAGGCCCAAGACTTGAAGAGAAAATTCTGGAAGCTGAGAAGAATAGTATATATAGGAGTAGCTTTGAATTGAGAAAAGAGTTTGGGAAGCTGAAGAAAGGGGATTACTCTCTGTATTTGACTTTCTCTGCAATTTCTAGTTCTATGATGTATTCTCCATCTTTATTTTCATTTTCTAGAGCTATGAACAACTAAACCCCTCTCATTGGGTTAGGGAGCTCTGTTGTAATTTGATCGATCAATACTAATTTTCATTATTCTTCTTCTTTCTTTTCTCTTGATTTTACTTGAAAGCTTTCGATTTTCATCCCATTGAGTAGTTATCTTGGAAGAGAAGCTATTCAAACTTGGATCTCTTTTGAACCTTGAAAGAGGAATGAAGAGATCAAGCTAGAAATGCTTTCTCATGCTGGACCAAATTGGGTTTGGATGGGTGTGTGACTATAACCCTCTCAATATTTGATTTGGAAAATGCATGTGGTATAATCAGTGACCAAACTTCATCTCTTCTCATGAGCAATTGACCAAGGAATTGGCTATTGATCAAGATTTGAGAGATTGAATTGCAAGAAATTGTAATTGAATCACTTAAGATTGCCAAGGAGATCAATGAGTGCATTGATTGAGGAAGAGATGAAAATGAACTTGATCCGGAGAATTGCAACATCTCCTAAGCCCAATGAACTCCCCATCTCTGATCTTACCCATTCTCTTTAATTTCTGCCATTTACTTTTATGAGCAAATCCCCCATTCCCATTTACAATTCTGCAATTTATTTTCAGTCATTTACTTCCAGTCCTTTAATTCTAGCATTTACTTTTCTGTTATTTACATTCCCGCCATTTTATTTTCTGCAACTCTCAACCCAAATTCTGGATTCGCTCAACTAGAACATTCTTCTAATTAAAGTTGCTAGATCAATCAATCTCTGTGGGATTCGACCTCACTCTATTGTG
>NC_029793.2:92965143-92984621 GCF_000816755.2 Arachis ipaensis
AGGAGGCTGGAAGAGGAGAACTACTCTCTGTATTTTACTTTCTCTGCACTTCTAGTTTCATTATGTATTCTCCATCTTTGTTTTCATTTTCCAGAGCCGTGAACAACTAAACCCCTTTCATTGGGTTAGGGAGCTCTGTTGTAATTTGATGGATCAATACTATTTTTCATTATTCTTCTTCTATCTTTTCTCTTGATTTTACTTGAAAGCTTTCGATCTTCATCCAATTGATTAGTTATCTTGGAAGAGAAGCTATTCAAACTTGGATCTCTTTTGAACCTTGAAAGAGGAATGAAGAGATCAAGCTAGAAATGCTTTCTCATGCTGGACCAAATTGGGTTTGGATGGGTATGTGACTGTAACCCTCTCAATACTTGGTTTGGGAAATGCATGTGGTATAATCAGTGACCATGCTTCATCTCTTCTCATGAGCAATTGACCAAGGACTTGGCTATTGATCAAGATTTGAGAGATTGAATTGCAAGAAATTGTAATTGAATCACTTAAGATTGCCAAGGAGATCAATGAGTGCATTGATTGAGGAAGAGATGAAAATGAACTTGATCCGGAGAATTGCAACATCTCCTAAGCCCAATGAACTCCCCATCTCTGATCTTACCCATTCTCTTTAATTTCTGCCATTTACTTTTATGAGCAAATCCCTCTTTCCCATTTACAATTCTGCAATTTATTTTCAGTCATTTACTTCCAGTCCTTTAATTCTAGCATTTACTTTTCTGTTATTTACATTCCCGCCATTTTATTTTCTGCAACTCTCAACCCAAATTCTGGATTCGCTCAACTAGAACATTCTTCTAATTAAAGTTGCTTGATCAATCAATCCCTCTGGGATTCGACCTCACTTTATTGTGAGTTTTTACTTGACGACAAATTCGGTACACTTGCCGAAAGGAGATTTGTTGAGAGACAAGTTTTCCGTGCATCAATCCCTGGTATGCCACACCTTCGAGCTCAAGTGGCACGCCTAGGGTCTTTTAATACCCATGTAGCCTGGCGTGCCACGCCTTCGAGCTCAAGTGGCACGCCCTAGCCTCTTTCCTCTTCTTCTTGCCTCTGGAGACTTGAACTAGCGTGGCACGCCCAGGGTCTGGCGTGCCACGCCTTTGCTGCACGATTGAACAAGCTCTCTGGAAAGTTGAACTAGCATGGCACGCCCAAGGTCTGGTGTGCCACACCCTTTGTAAGCCAGTGATTCTTCTGTTTGGCGTGCCACGCCACGAACTTAAGTGGCACGCCCCAATAGCTTTTGCTTCCTAAATGACACTGTCGTGCTACGCCTGGGGTTCAAGTGGCACGCCTAAGTGAGGAATAGTGAATGGCGTGCCACGCCCTCGACACCAAATGGCATGCCTATGTATTTGGCCTCCTTTATCTTTTCTGGAAACTTGTACCAGCATGCCACGCCTAGAGGCTGGCGTGCCACACCCATGATCTTGCCTTGGTTCTAGCAACTGGCATGCCACGCCCAGCACTCAAGTGGCACGCCATAGTGAGATTCTTGGACTGGCGTGCCACGCCTTAGATACCAAATGGCACGCCCAGCCCTTGCTTTGGCCTCTTTGTGCATTGGCGTGCCACGCCTGGTCGCTCAAGTGGCACGCCTAAGTGAGATTGATAGCTGATAAACCCCATATTTAGGGTTTATCTTGTGTTGAATTTAGAGGGTTTTGTCAACCTTTCTCCCATTTATCCAATGACATAGCATGATTTTGTAAATTCTCCTTTAATTGTGCTTAAGAGTGAACACATGCTTTTTAGGACTTAGAATAGCTAAATTTAATTCACCTTGATTCCATTAGATGCCTTGATATGTTTGTTAAGTGATTTCAGGTTTAGGAGTGGTGCACGAAATCGTGATTGTTCATTCCTTGGTAATGGCGCTGAAAACTTTATACGCACGTTCTTAATCTTAATTCTTTGTCACAACTTCGCACAACTAACCAGCAAGTGCACTGGGTCGTCCAAGTAATAAACCTTACGTGAGTAAGGGTCGATCCCACGGAGATTGTCAGCTTGAAGCAAGCTATGGTCACTTTGTAAATCTCAGTCAGGCGGATTCAAATGGTTATATAGTTTTAATAATTAAAAGATAAATAAAACGTAAAATAGGATAGAGATACTTATGTAATTCATTGGTGAGAATTTTAGATAAGCATATAGAGGTGCTTTTATTCCTTCTGAACCTCTGTTTTCCTATTGCTTTCATCCAATCCTTCATACTCCATTCCATGGCAAGCTGTATGTTGGGCATCACCATTCTCAATGGCTACATCCTGTCCTCTCAGTGAAAATGGTCCAAAATGCGCTGTCACCGCACGGCTAATCATCTGTCGGTTCTTGATCATACTGGAATAGGATTTAGTAATCCTTTTGCGTCTGTCACTACGCCCAGCACTCGCGAGTTTGAAGCTCGTCACAGCCATCCCTTCCTAGATCCTACTCGGAATACCACAGACAAGGTTTAGACTTTCCGGATCTCAAGAATGGCCGCCAATAATTCTAGCCTATACCATGAAGACTCTAATCGTAAATCAGGAGGCTAAGAGATATGCATTCAAGCTTGCTTTCATGTAGAACGGAAGTGTTTGTCAGGCACGCATTCATAGGTGAGAATGGTGATGAGAGTCACATAATCTTCAAATTCATCATGTTCTTGTGTGTGAATGAATATCTTAGAGAAGAAATAGGCTTGAATTGAATAGAAAAACAATAGTACTTTGTATTAATTCATGAGGAACAGCAGAGCTCCACACCTTAATCTATAGTGTGTAGAAACTCTACCGTTGAAAATACATAAGTGATAATGGTCCAGGCATGGCCGAATGGCCAGCCTCCCAAAGAGGGTTCAATCATCAAAAGATGTCTAACACAATAGTAAAAAGTTCTATTTATACTAAACTAGTTACTAGGGTTGCAAAAATAAGTAAATGATGCAGAAATCCACTTCCAGGCCCACTTGGTGTGTGCCTGGGCTGAGCATTGAAGCTTTCACGTGTAGAGGTCTTCCTTGGAGTTAAACGCCAGTTTGTAACCTGTTTCTGGCGTTTAACTCTGCTTTGCAACCTGTTTCTGGCGTTTGACTCCAGAATAGGGCAAAAATCTGGCGTTGAACGCCAGTTTGCATCGTCTAAACCCGAACAAAGTATGAATTATTATATATTGCTGGAAAGCCCTGGATGTCTACTTTTAAACGCAATTGAGATCGCGTCATTTGGACTTCTGTAGCTCCAGAAAATCTGCTTTGAGTGCAGGGACGTCAGAATCCAATAGCATCTACAGTCCTTCTTCAACCTCTGAATCTGATTTTTGCTCAAGTCCCTCAATTTCAGCCAGAAATTACCTGAAATCATAGAAAAACACACAAACTCATAGTAAAGTCCAGAAATGTGAATTTTATTAAAAACTAATAAAAATATACTAAAAACTAACTAAATCATACTAAAAACTATGTAAAAACAATGCCAAAAAGCATATAAATTATCCGCTCATCACAACACCAAACTTAAATTGTTGCTTGTCCCCAAGCAACTAAAAATCAAATAGGATAAAAAGAAGAGAATATACTATAAATTCCAAACATCAATGAAACTTAGCTCCAATCAGATGAGCGGGACTAGTAGCTTTTTGCCTCTTGAATAGTTTTGGCATCTCACTTTATCCATTGAAGTTCAGAATGATTGGCATATATAGGAACTTAGATTTTAGATAGTGCTATTGATTCCCCTAGTTCAGTATGTTGATTCTTGAACATAGCTACTTTATGAGTCTTGGCCGTGGCCCTAAGCACTCTGTTTTCCAGTATTACCACCGGATACATACATGCCACAGACACATAACTGGGTGAACCTTTTCATATTGTGACTCAGCTTTGCTAAAGTCCCCAATTAGAGGTGTCCAGGGTTCTTAAGCACACTCTTTTTTTTTTTTGCTTTGGACCTTGACTTTAACCGCTCAGTCTCAAGTTTTCACTTGACACCTTCACGCCACAAGCACATGGTTAGGGACAGCTTGGTTTAGCCGCTTAGGCCAGGATTTTATTCCTTTAGGCCCTCCTATCCACTGATGCTCAAAGCCTTGTGTAACAATCCTAATTTTCGAGTACGCGAGATCTTTTCTAAAGACACGGATTTCTCCGAAAGATCAGTAAAGGAAACACCTCTTCTGTATCATCAAGCGTCTCAATCCTCATTGTCATTATATTATCTTTAACTCAGGACCTTAGTCAAGACAAGCTCAATAACGTAATCATGAAGAACCTAGTTTTTGAACCGTATCGATTAGGAGTTTTGATTCGGTTTTTCGTAAATAGTCTCAATTTGATGAACCGGACTCGATTCATGAGAGAAGAGAGATAATATGATAATATCATCATTATATGAGTATTAGAAGCTTCTTGAATGATATTATAAGGTTACCTGGTCAGTTTTAGTTAAAAATAGAAAATTGGTTTAACCGGGTTCACAGTTTACTGGTGCAACTTAACACCAGCACTCTCTGATGACTTTAGCAATGCTAAGGCCTCATCATACATGTTTTATTCTCATAATAAATATGTTACTAGTGTCATTTATGCTAGTAGCTCAGAAAATAATTTTTAGAGATGTTTTTGCAAGTGTTCCGATACATCTAGTTTTAGTAGTTATACACCTGAGATATTTTCATATTATTTTAATCCACCTCCAAGCCAACCAATCACAACTCACCCTACACCCCCAAAACCCCCAAGGCTGGTCATTTACTCCCTTTAGCCGAAATTGAAAGGAGAGAAAAGAGAGAAAACTTCATGAACACTTAATCTTCAAAGCTTGATTTCTTCTTAACCAAAACTCAAATCAAAACTCCGATTTCACCAAAATAATCCTCTCTTCTTCCTCTACATAACCATGTGACTTATCAAGGCTGGAAATAACGTGAGATGGCTGTCTCCCTCCCTCTTCAATTCGGTTTTCATGGAAAACCATGCAAAACATGTGTTTTCTTGATGTTCTTCCTTAGGAATCATGCTTAACTTGACTTAAGGGCCAAGAAACATTAATTTCCAGTAAGTCTAAGGTGAGATATCTCTTCCTAACATACTGAGTGAGATTTGGTCAGTTGAGAGTTTTTGGATTTAAAGTTGTTCTTGATGTGATTTAGGAGGAAAAAGTGCTTAAGGACCACCTAAAATTTTAACCGAATTAGGAGCAGCAAAACCAGGTAGGGATTGACGAATTTAAGCTTGATTTATTGTTTTTGAGTTGTATGATTATGATATGGTTTGGCTGTGCTTGAAATTGATTGTTTGTATGAGTAATTCTTGTTGAAATTTTGGTGAAAATTTGATGAAATTTGATGAAATTCAAGCTATGAATGTGTGTTCTTGTGGCTGCTGGAAAACGAAACCCTAGAGCTTAAATTGAGGTTCAATTTGTGTTAAAATCATGTAGAAAATATGGGGTTTTAGTGGTTGGAAATTTATTTTGAATTTCGGTAAAAATCGGTTGCTGAAAAGACTGAAAAACGGGTAAAAACAGAGAAAGAATTTGAAGAATATACGAAGAACACGAAGAAAACTTTGAGTGTGGTGAAGAACATTGAAGAACACCTTTTAGATCTTAGAAAGGGCAAGGAAATAAAATTTTTGGTGTTTAAGGGGTTATATGGTAATTTCTGGAAGTTAGGGTGGTAAAAGTAGAAATATTAAATGTTACGGGTGGTAAAAAGTGAATTTTAAAGGTTAAAAGTAAAAGGTAAGTTAATTTTCAAAAATTTAGTATTAAAATAATAAATAATAATAAAATATTAAATAATAATATTTAATTAAAAATAATATTTTAATAAAAATAATAAAATAATGCGAAAAATGTAGCTTTCTGTAAAAGCTTTAGAAAGACAACTTTAAGCGCAGAATCTCATAATTACCTTCATAAAACACTTAGGGAGTGGTAAGAACATATTAGTGAGGCAAAGATAAAAGAAATATAAGAAGTTGAAGAAAAGATAAAAATCGAAAGAAAAGTCTGTAAAGTTTTAATGACAGAAAAACAGACAAAGACTAGTGAACGAACTAGGGCAACTTAGTTAGTACTTGAGTCGCGACTAGGGTTAGGTATTATATAAAAAGTTAAATTGTTTCAGTATAGACTTAATGAACCTATACTTGGGACATGCTAACTATTCATACCGAAATTTACATAAGCTTTAAATACATACGTTAAACAGAAAAATCAGAGTAGAGTAGAGAGATACAGAGAGCAGAGTAAAGAGAGAATGAGAAAAGAGTAATATAACAAAAAGAATAGAGGAGAAGAGTATAAGAATAAAGAGTTAAGCCTTGTGGCATGATGTTCTGTTGTATGTTCATCTGTTGCTTTTCCATTGGCCCTAGAGGTCCTGTAGGCCCAAGTTCACCTACAGTGAGTTGTTATTCCTGTAAGCCGAAGTTCACCTGCAGTGAATATCAATTGTGTATCTCGGGGTGTTGCTCCTGTAGGCCGAAGTTCACCTACAGAGAGTTGTGATTCCTGTAAGCCGAAGTTCACTTACAGAGGTGTCATTTCTGTAGGCCAAAGTTCACCTACAGAAAGTTGTTGTGCTGTAATTAGACTTTTTCTGTAAGCCGAAGTTCACTTACAGAGGTGCCATTTCTATAGGCCAAAGTTCACCTATAGAAAGTTGTTATGTTGTGATTGAACTATTCCTGTAAGTCGAAGTTCACTTATGGGAGTGCTATTTCTATAGGCCGAAGTTCACCTACAGAGAATAAGCCATATCTAGGACTAGTTCCTGGGTAATGTCGGGCTGCAGGGTGTAAACCGTCACGTGAGCTCATGGCCTGCATAGGACAGACATGCATCATACTTGGTTGCGCATTTCCTCTGTTATGATTGTTGTTTGAATGTATGCTTTCTTTGTTTTCATTCTATTTTCTGTGTCTGTGTTTTATTTTCTTGTATTCTTTTGTTTGTGTTTTACTTTCTTATATTCTTCTGTTCGTGATCTATTTTCAGTTTACTCTATTTTCTCTATTCATCTGTCTTCTGTTTACTGCGTCTCTATATTCTTCTATATACCTGCTAAGCGACACAAATTAATGAACTTAACTAATAACCCCGGCCCTACTAAGAACTCCCCAGTTCTTACCCCTTCTGTCTCCCTTTTCCCCTTCAGATGGAAGTGAGAGTACCTTACCGTAGTTTGTTGATGACTGTTCTGCAAAGAGGATTCCGCTCTAGGTAGTATTCTGAGTCTAGAGTAAACTCCGTTACCTGTTTATATGTGTATACTGTGAGACCAGCCAATGTCTGCACCCCGTTTGTATGTGAACGTTAACTTAAATAATGTGTACGAGACTCCTGTTGTGTGGCTACTTGATGAGGTACCAGAGAGACGTCCTATGGCAATGTCTGATCGTGCAGAGGAGTAGCAGATGATGTTCTACCTTTTGGTTATGTTCCACCTGACTTGAGTTTTGAAGACCTAGAACGTACTTTCCCTCGCTTTAGTAGTTTAGAGGGACTAGGTGAGTATAGAGTCTAGGCTAGCCTGGGCGCCAGCTTAGGGACTTCTTGAACAGGTCAGGGCCTAGGATGTTGTATGTATATATGTATATAGTTATTATCTAGCTATATCTAGGGGTGTTCTAACTAAAAGTCTATACTTAAATAAAAGTTGGATCACTGAATGTTGTTGACTGCTTGTGATGTATTTATTTGTGGTTGTTTATAACTGTTTTATCTGTTATCAGTTGTGAATTGATTATGAATGATTCCGTCTATTAATCCAAATGTTTTCAAAAAAAAAAAGTACCTCGCAAATTAACTACGTTTTTAACAACGAATCAGGTTCATATGATAAATAATAGATAATAATTAGGAAGACAAGTTGGTAGCGCTCAATTTCTAGTATGATCATGACGTACCAGAAATTGGGTCGTTACACCTTGGATCCTTTTTATTACCCTTGCCTTTTGGTTTTAAGGGCTATTGGCTTTTTGCTCTTGCCTTTTGGTTTAAAGAGCTTTTGGCTTTTTCTGCTTGCTTTTTCTTTTTCTTTTTTTTCGCCATTTTTCTTTTCTCTTCTCTTTTTTTTTTCGCAAGCTTTTGTATTCACTGCTTTTTCTTGCTTCAAGAATCAATTTTATGATTTTTCAGATTATCAATAACATTTCTCCTTTTTCATCATTCTTTCAAGAGCCAACATATTTAACATTCATAAACCTCAATATCAAAAGACATATGCACTGTTCAAGCATTCATTCAAAAAACAAAAAGCATTGTCACCATATCAAAATAATTAAACTAGTTTCAAGGATGAATTCGAAACCATGTACTTCTTGTTCTTTTGTAATTAAAGCATTTTTCATTTAAGAGAGGTGATGGATTCATAGGACATTCATAGCTTTAAGACATATACACTTAAATACTAATGATCATGTAATAAAGACACAAACATAAATAAAACATAAGGCTCAAAAACCGAAAAACAGGAAAATAAGAACAAGGAGATTAAGGAACGGGTCCACCTTAGTGAGGGTGGCGTCTTCCTCTTCTTGAAGAACCAATGGTGCTCTTGAGCTCTTCTATGTCTCTTCCTTGTCTTTGTTGCTCCTCCCTCATAGCTCTTTGATCTTCTCTAATCTCATGGAGGATGATGGAGTGCTCTTGGTGCTCCATCCTTAGTTGTCCCATGTTGGAGCTTAATTCTCCTAGGGATGTGTTGATTTGCTCCTAATAGTTCTGTGGAGGGAAGTGCATCCCTTGAGGCATCTCAGGGATTTCATGGTGAGAAATTTCCTCATGCTCTTGTTGAGGTCCATGATCTCTTGTTTGCTCCATCCTTTTCTTAGTGATGGGCTTGTCCTCTTCAATGAGGATGTCTCCCTCTATGTCAATTCCAGCCGAATTGTAGAGGTGACAAATGAGGTGAGGAAAGGCTAACCTTGCCAGAGTGGAAGATTTATCAGCCACCTTATAGAGTTCTTGAGGTATAATCTTATGAACTTCCACTTCCTCCCCAATCATGATACTATGGATCATGATGGCCCGGTCTATAGTAACTTCAAACCGGTTGCTAGTAGGAATAATTGAGTGTTGAATGAACTCCAACCATCCTCTAGCTACAGGCTTAAGGTCCGGTCTTCTCAATTGAACCGGCTTGCCTCTTGAGTCAACTTTCCATTGAGCTCCTTCCACACATATGTCCATGAGGACTTGGTCCAACCTTTGATCAAAGTTGACCCTTCTAGTGTAGGGGCATGCGTTTTCTTGCATCATTGGCAAGTTGAACGCCAACCTTACATTTTCCGGACTAAAATCTAAGTATTTCCCCCGAACCATGGTAAGCCAATTCTTTGGATTCGGGTTCACACTTTGATCATGGTTCCTAGTGATCCATGCATTTGAATAGAACTCTTGAACCATTAGGATCCCGACTTGTTGAATAGGATTAGAGAGAACTTCCCATCCTCTTCTTCTAATCTCTTGTCGGATCTCTGGATATTCGCTCTTTTTGAGCTTGAAAGGTGATGCACGGAAACTTGTCTATCAACAATTTTCCTTTGGCAAGTATACCGAATTGTCGTCAAGTAAAAACTCACAATAGAGTGAGGTCGAATCCCACAGGGATTGATTGGTCAAGCAACTTTAATTAGAGGAATGTTCTAGTTGAACTAATCAGAATTAGATTTGAGATTTACAGAAAATTAAATGGCGGGAAGGTAAATAGCAGAAAACGTAAATGCTGGAAATAAAGAGCTGAATGTAAATAGTGGAAAGTAAATTGCAGAATCTTAAATGGGAATGGGGAAGATGCTCATAAAAGTAGATTGCAGAATTTATAGAGAATGGGTAAGATCAGAAATGGGGAATTCATTGGGCTTAGGAGATGTTGCATTCTCCGGATCAAGTTCATTTTCATCTCTTCCTCAATCAATGCATTCATTGATCTCCTTGGCAATCTTAAGTGATCGAATTCCAATTTCTTGGTAATTCAATCTCTCAAATCTTGATCAATAGCCAATTCCTTGGTCAATTGCTCATGAGAAGAGATGAAGTGTGGTCACTGATTATACCACAAGTATTTCCAAATCAAAGTGTTGGTAGGATTATATGTCACTATATCCATCCAAACCCCAATTTGGTCCAACATGAGAAAGCATTTCTAGCATGATCTCTTCATTCCTCTTCCAAAGTTCCGAAGAGATCCAAGTATGAATAGCTTCCTTTCCAAGATAACTACCCAATTGAATGAAGATTGAAAGCTTTCTAGTAAAATCAAGAGAAAAGATAGAAGAAGAATAATGAAAACTAATATTGATCCATCAAATTACAACAGAGCTCCCTAACCCAATGAAAGGGGTTTAGTTGTTCATAGCTCTGGGAATGAAAAGCATAGATGGAGAGTACATTCTGAGAATTAAAATAAAAGTTGCAGAGAAAGTAAAATACAGAGAGTAGTTCTCAAATTTCCAACCCCCTTTTTGATTCAAAACTACCCCTATATATACTACTCTTCTGATCTTCTAGTTGGTTCTTCAAATCTTGGATATGGGCCTTTAGATCTTGAGTTTGAAGCAGTTATCCTCTTCAGTGGGCTTAGGTTTACTTGCAGAGAGAAAGTATGAAGTAGGCAAGGACATTTAGCTTAGGACGTTAGTGGCGTTAACGTTAAGTGAAAGTGTGGGTTCGAGAACGTTAGTGGCAGTCACCTTTTTCACTAACGTTCCTAACCCAAGGGTGATCCACGTTAACTTCAACGTTAGTGGCACCAACGTGACCACTAACGTTGCCTCTTGATCCTTCGCACACGTTATTGGGACTTACCTTTTCCAATAACATTGAGAATCCTCCCTTCCCTACGTTAGAGTTCACGTTAGTGTGGCTAATGTGACCTTTAACGTAGGCTTGCTAAATCTTCGAAAACGTTAGTGACACTTACCTTTGTCACTAACGTTTCAAAACGCCCCTAGTTCCCACGTTAGAGTTCACATTAACTAGGTTAACGTGGCTTCTAACGTGGTAGTGATAGCCATCTCCAACGTTAGTGACAAAGGTGAGTGTTACTAACATTGGCTCATCATTCATTCATCCATGTTAGCTTCCACGTTAACTAAGTTAACGTGGGAGTTAACGTTGCTCAAAGTGGCTTAGTCCAACGTTAGTGACAAAGGTGAGTGTCACTAATGTTGGCCATTCCTTTGCTTCCCCACGTTAGAGTCCACGTTAACTGAGTTAATGTGGCTCTTAACGTGGCCAATATGAGCTTGGTCCAACGTTAGTGACAAAGGTGAGTATCACTAACGTTGGCTTCATTTTCTTCTTCCACGTTAGAGTTCACATTAACTTAGTTAACGTGACTCTTAACGTGGGCTATGATGGCTTCGAGGACGTTATTGGCGATTACTTTTCTCATTAACGTTGCAAGCTAGCTCCCTTTCCACGTTAGTGGTCACGTTAGTTAGACTAACGTGGCTATTAACGTGGTTCTTCCTTGCTTCCTTTGTCCTGAAATCAAGCAGTAGAGTGCATCGAAGTTCTAATCCAAGTCATGAGACATGCATCATCCAATTTGTCATTTAATTCACCCTTTTTCTTATTAGGATCTTGTTATTTAGCTAGTCTCATGGGGTGTGTTTCAAGCATATGATTCGGGATAGATAGTTGCCTTCCCACCTTATTGGTAAATCAACTTAGCTAATCTATTACCATACCACAAACTTAGGAACTTACTCTACAATATGAATTCCACTCTGGTTTTTCATCAGACACATTCTCTTTTTATTTAACTTAAAAGGATAAGCATACAAGTAAAAAAGGTGAAAATGAAAATAGGCAACTTAACTAGCAAGCATAGACCTAAGCAAAAACAAACTTAAAGACAGAATTGAAAATTCCTAAGCTACTATGGAAGCATGTTCTATTTCATACATGATTTTCCTTATTTAAAAGACTTGAAAAAGAAAAATGGAACAACAAGGGAACTCCACCACCTTTTACTCATGGGGTTGTTCGCGCTCTCCTTCCTGTTTGTCCTCTTTGCATCCACTTGTGCTTCCTTGTATCCGTGCTAGTCTGGCTATTTTCCAGTCTTCAAGTGCCTTCCTTACTGATTCATGACTCTTCTCCACCCTTTCTCTTTCTTCTCGTGCTAACTCATCCTTCTCTTTCTTCTCCACTTTCACTCATGTAAACCCCTTCAGAGAATGCCATGTGCTCGTCAAAGAGTTCTGCTTGTTCTATTTGTTTTCGATGCATCTCATATATGTGTGCACCTTGATGTGCTTGGATGTTGATTATCTTCTGGATAGATTCTTGTTGTTCATTTTGCCTTTGTTCTATCCTGTGGAAGGATTCACCCCATTATTTTCCTTGTTCCAGTTGCTGCTCTATCATTTGCTTCTGCCACTCCCCTTATTGATTCATCCCTCTCGAGAGCGATTACTCTTGACGGCCCATCATCTGTAATTGAAGTTCCTTCTGTGCCTCTTGATTCTCCCAATATTGCCTAGATAAGCCATCAATGGCTTCTTGTAATTGGTGCATGTTCAAGGTGGCTGCGGCTTGCTCCTCTGGGTTTTGCCCTTCTACAGTTTGCTAGGCTACCCTCTTTCTTATCCTTTGTTGAGATAGGGGAGATGTAATAGCATGCATACGCTGTACAGTAATTGGGATACCCTCTTTTATCCACTCGGGGTCCTCATCTTCAAACACCACTCCAGCTTTGTCACATAGTCAGAAAATAGTGCTGGGGTAGCCTAACTTTCCTCTAGAATCGCTTTTCTCGGCTCTCTTCCTAATGCCTTCGGCTATGAGTTCATGAACCTTGATCTCTCCTCCTTTGAGTATGCAGTGCACCATTGTGGCTCTCTTGAGATTCACCTCTGAGTTGTTCCCGACGGGGAGGATGGATCTCCTTACAATTTCGAACCACCCCTTTGCTTCGGGAGTGAGGTCCCCTCTCTTAATGAACTTGGGTTTCCTTTCGGAATCTCGTACCCAGTCAGCTCCTGGTACACAAATATCTTGCACAATCTGGTCATAATTGGGGCTGTTATCAATTCTTGAATGATAGCTCTCTTCTGCAAATGGTATAGACCGTAGCTTTAATGCCCTCATGACACTCATGGGACTGAAATCCACGGTCTTTCCTCTTACAAAACTTGTATAGGACTCATCTGCCTTATCATATCGGACCGTATTTACATAGAACTCTCTTACAAGATTTGCATTTACCCTAATGATCGGGTCAGTGAGGAGCTCCCATCTTCTCTTTTCCACCTTCTTTGTGATTTTGGGGCATTCAGTTTTTCTGACTTGAAAGCCCAGCTCATAAATGATATCCTTATCAACCATCCATTCGTACTACAATGCATGGTGAAAGGTTCTAAATTTCTTTTCATCGAAAGGGCGTTGCTCCATAGGCTCCTTTCCCTTTCTTCTCTTAGAGCTTGATGAAGACATGAGTGATTTTGGCTATGTGAAGGTGTTGGGTTTCGAAAATGATAGATGTGAAGAGTGAGAGTGGAATGTGAAGGTGGGGTACGGAACAAGGGTCACTTATATAGAGAAGTGATGAGTGAATGAAAGGTGTGGATTGATGAAGTGGTTGTTTGATGGACGGTTGAGGTTTTGCATGGAATGAGCACAAAGATTATCAACTTTATGATGGTGTTGGTTCAGTTTCCAAGCTTGTTCTTTTTCCAATGTTGCATGGCAACAATTCCCAATGCAATCTCCTTGAAGATAAGTGTGTACTCCCCCTTCATGAAGTGGCCAAGAGTTCTCCTTTCAATTGTCCCATCAATTTTTCTACAAAATAACAAAATGTGATTATTAAATGTGTGGATAGTGATGGCAAAAAAAATAAACAATTTTGCTTATTCATGAGTACAGACCAACTGACTAACTGAATGTCCATGTATGCAATATTGGGGACACCAAACTTAGTTTGGTGTCATGTGGTGTAAAAGATTTGTTCAAGGCCTTAAGAGTGACATAATATGGGTTACATTTATGTTCTCTTAGTATGCCTTGAACACCAAACTTGTTCTTCACTATGTGCTGCATACAAGGATACATTTAAGTGCATGTCAAAGTTTGATTTTGATTTCATGAACTCTTGCATTATTCACTATTCTAAAAGCATATAAAACATGGGTTGCCTCCCATGAAGTGCTTTTTTAGCGTCACTAGCTTGACGTTTTTCCTTTGTCAGGGTGGTTGGTAGTGCTTCAAGTCCTCCCCCCTTGCAGTAAATCTATCTCCATTGGCTTCATCAAGGATCTCCACATGTTCTAAGGAGAGAACTCTGTTGATGGTAAAAACTTTACGTAGCTGAGATGGGATGGTGGGAAGATCGAGGGGGATAGCTGGAAAGTAAGCTGAGATCACTTTATCCCCTAGAGAAAAGTCCTCTGTAGGGATCTTCTTGTTCCTCCACCTCCTAGGTGCCTTCTTCTTTGTTCCTTTTGATGTTTCCTTGCTCTTTGTTACCTCCTCTTCCAAGGAGATTTTGTTGCTGGTCTCATATAACTCTGGTGGTTTAGGTTCCTCCTGATTTTCCTTGAGCTATGACAGCTGCTGATTGCCTTGTTCATCAACCAAGGAGATTCCCAGATGTGCTGGTTATGCTTCAGTGCTTGTTTCTTCCTTTAGTATCTCACTGTGATCTTTCCTTGGTTCTTTGTTCTTTTGATCTGTTTCTTGTGAGGGCTTGAAAACATTGAAAGTGAGTTGTTCATCATGGATCCTCAAAATTAGCTCCCCTCGCTCCACATCTATAAGTACTCTGGCTGTAGCTAGGAATGGTCTTCCCAATATGATTGGGTGGAGGTGACTCTCTTCCATGTCCAATATGACAAATTCTGTGGGCAGGAAGTATTTTCCAACCTTCACCAGCACATTTTCAACCACTCCTACTGCTTGTTTTTGAGTTTTGTCAGCCAGTCTGATAACTACATCTGTGGGTATTATCTCATTGATCTGTAGCCTCTTCATAAGGGATAAAGGCATTAAGTTGATGCTTGCTCCCAGATCACAGAGTCCTTTGTCAAACATTATTTCTCCTATGGCATAGGGGATGTAAAAACTCCCTGGGTCCTTCCTTTTTGTAGGCAGCTCTGGTTGAATGAGAGCACTGCACTCCTTATTCTTCACTATTATTTGTCCTCTTTTGAGTGAGCTTTTCCTGGTCAGCAGCTCCTTCATATACTTAATGTATGAGGGCATTTGTTGGAGGGCCTTGATGAATGGTATGTTTACATGGAGAGATGCAAATATGTCAAGATACCTTGAGTATATTCTCTTCTCTACACCACCATTGAGTAATTGGGGAAAAGGTGCATAGAGTCTTATCAGCTCCTTCTGTGAAATTTTGGGTGCTTGGTGCTCCTCTTCCTGTTTCTCTGCTGATGTATCTCCAGGTTGTTCTAATGGTTTGTTCGGTTCGTCCTCGGTCTCCTTATCACTTATAGTGACCATCTTGCAATCTTCCCATCTTACTTTCTTTGCTTCACCTCTCGGATTTTTCTCTGTGTCACTTGGGAAGCTGTCTGTAGGTTTGGGAATCTGGTCGGAGAGGTATCCCACTTGAAATTCCAGCCTCTTGATAGTGTCTCCCTGATTCTTGATATTGGCTCACACCTCCTCCTTGAACACCTTGTTATCTTGAATCTCCTTGCATACGCCTTCAAGTAGAGTCTCAATCCTTGAAAGTCTGTCATCAGATGATGGTGGGTTGGGATTGGATGGATGAGAAGGGTTATTTTAGTTTTGGTATGGATGTGGAGAGGTGTTGTTAGGGTGGTGTTGATATGATCTCTGTGTGGAATGTTGGTGAGCTGCATGGTTGTTGGGGTTGTGACGTCTCTGATCTTGGTATTGATCTTGTTGATTTCCCCACCCAAAGTTTGGGTGATTCCTCCAACCAGGGTTGTAAGTCTTGGAGTATGGATCATGGGTCTGTCTGGGTGAGTTTCCAATGTAGTTGGCTTGTTCATGCTCACCTTCTACCTCTGCATTCACCCCCCTCTTGGGTTGTTGATAAGGTGGTAATTGCTACTACTTGGTTCCTCTCCATCTTCTTGGTGAGGTCGGCCAGCTGCTTGGTAATAAGCTTGTTTTGGGCCAGCAGTGTATCCACATTATTTAGCTCCATCACTCCTCTAGTGTTGCCTCTCTCAGAAGCATAGAAGTAGTCATTCTCTGCTATAGTCTCAATGACATCTATGGCCTCCTCAATAGTCTTCTTTTTGTTCAGAGATCCCCCGGATGAGTGGTCTACTGCCTTCTTTGATTTATAGGAGAGGCCTTCATAGAAAATGTGTAGCTACACCCATTCATTGAACATATTTAGTGGACACCTTCTTGTCAGGTCCTTAAACCTCTCCCATGCTTCGTAGAGAGTCTCACCATCTTGTTGCCTAAAAGTTTGAACCTCAGCTCCCAACCTGTTGATTCTTTCAGGAGGATAGAATCTTGCCAAGAATTTGTTCACCACATCTTCCCAGGTTGTTAAGCTCTTCTTCGGGAAGGACTCCAGCCATTTAGATGCTTTGTCCTTGAGTGAGAAGGGAAATAAGAGTAGTCTATTAGTGTCAGGATGAACACCGTTAGACTTCACAATATCACATATCCTCAGAAAGGTGGTTAAATGTTGGTTTGGGTCTTCTTGGACACCTCCTCCGAACGAACAGTTGTTCTGAACAAGGGTGATGAGCTGTGGCTTTAGTTCAAAGTTGTTGGCATGTATGGTTGGCTTTTGAATGCTACTCCCACAGTTTCCTGGGTTTGGGTTGATATAAGAGCCTAAAACTCTTCTCTCCTGCCCAGCATGATTTGCAAGACCTTCTCTGCCATGGTTGTGAGCCTCTTCTTCATGATGGTTCCCCATATTTTCATCCATGTTTGATTCAAAATACTCCTCTTCTTCCTCCGCACCAACTACTCGTTTTCCTCTTGCTTCCCTCCTTAATCTCAAGAAGGTCCTCTCAGGTTCAGAATCAAAGGAAGTTAAAGCCCCGCTTCTTCTCCCTGTCATACAACCAACAAGGCACAAGCAAGGAAATAGATGCAGAAAGTATTTCTGTTAGAATTGCTGTTAGTGTGAGTGGTGCAATATATCAAACAGTTAGTGGGTTAGTGGACTGAATTGTAAACAACTAAGAAAATGGGTAGGGGAAAGGGGAGAAAATAACTAAAACTGAAAGTAAATTACTCAAACAGAATTTTAAATCAAACAAAAGAAAAATTCTCAATCTAATTATCCTCCAATTTAATCAATGTTGATACAAAATCAATCCCCGGCAACGGCGCCATAAACTTGATGCACGGAAACTTGTCTCTCAACAATTTTCCTTCAACAAGTATACCGAATTGTCGTCAAGTAAAAACTCACAATAGAGTGAGGTCGATTCCCACAGGGATTGATTGGTCAAGCAACTTTAATTAGAGGAATGTTCTAGTTGAACTAAGCAGAATTAGATTTGAGATTTGCAGAAAATTAAATGGCGGGAAAGTAAATAGCAGAAAACGTAAATGCTGAAAATAAAGAGCTGAATGTAAATAGCGGAAAGTAAATTGCATAATTTTAAATGGGAATGGGGAAGATGCTCATAAAAGTAGATTGTAGAATTTATAGAGAATGGGTAAGATCAGAAATGGGGAATTCATTGGGCTTAGGAGATGTTGCATTCTCCGGATCAAGTTCATTTTCATCTCTTCCTCAATCAATGCATTCATTGATCTCCTTGGCAATCTTAAGTGATCAAATTCCAATTTCTTGGTAATTCAATCTCTCAAATCTTGATCAATAGCCAATTCCTTGGTCAATTGCTCATGAGAAGAGATGAAGTGTGGTCACTGATTATACCACATGTATTTCCAAATCAAAGTGTTGGTAGGATTATATATCACTATATCCATCCAATCCCCAATTTGGTCCAACATGAGAAAGCATTTCTAGCATGATCTCTTCATTCCTCTTCCAACGTTCCGAAGAGATCCAAGTATGGATAGCTTCTTTTCCAAGATAACTACCCAATTGAATGAAGATTGAAAGCTTTCTAGTAAAATCAAGAGAAAAGATAGAAGAAGAATAATGAAAACTAATATTGATCCATCAAATTACAACAGAGCTCCCTAACCTAATGAAAGGGGTTTAGTTGTTCATAGCTCTGGGAATGAAAAGCAAAGATGGAGAGTACATTCTGAGAATTAAACTAAAAGTTGCAGAGAAAGTAAAATACAGACTTGATCCTTCGCACATGTTATTGGGACTTACCTTTTCCAATAACATTGAGAATCCTCCCTTCCCTACGTTAGAGTTCACGTTAGTGTGGCTAACGTGACCTTTAACGTAGGCTTGCAAATCTTCGAAAACATTAGTGACACTTACCTTTGTCACTAACGTTTCAAAACACCCCTACTTCCCACGTTAGAGTTCACCTTAACTAGGTTAACGTGGCTTCTAACGTGGTGGTGATAGCCATCTCCAACGTTAGTGACAAAGGTGAGTTTCACTAACGTTGGCTCATCATTTTTTCATCCATGTTAGCTTCCACGTTAACTAAGTTAACGTGGGAGTTAACATTGCTCATAGTGGCTCATTGCATCATCCAATTTGTCATTTAATTCATGCATAATTCTCATGAAATCATGTAAAGTGCACAATGTTTGCTTGAATCAAGATGTAAGTGAAATTCTACCCAAAACTTGCTTATTTCCTAAGAAAATGCATGAAACTACCCTAAAACAATAAAGAAAAGGTCAATGAAACTGGCCAAAATGCCCTGGCATCACAACACCAAACTTAAAGCTTGCTTGTCCCTAAGCAAGTACTAGAACAAGAGAATGATGAATGGAATGCCAAGAGAAATGAGTCATTATTGTGGAAGTCATGTCCTTGGTTTTATGGTGGTTTCATGCATAGCAACTTAAGTTCATTCCTTCACTGGCTTTCAGACCTTTATCATGTCCTGGAATACTGATGAGCGGATAATTTATACGCTTTTTGGCATTGTTTTTAATATGTTTTTAGTATAATCTAGTTACTTTTAGGGATGTTTTCATTAGTTTTTATGTTAAATTCACATTTCTGAACTTTACTATGAGTTTGTGTGTTTTTCTGTGATTTTAGGTATTTTCTGGCTGAAATTGAGGGACTTGAGCAAAAATCAGATTCAGAGGTTGAAGAAGGACTGCTGATGTTGTTGGATTCTGACCTTCCTGCACTCAAAATGGATTTTCTGGAGCTACAGAACTCAAAATGGCGCGCTTATAATTGCGTTGGAAAGTAGACATCCAAGGCTTTCCATAAATATATAATAGTCCATACTTTGCCCAAGTTTAGATGACGCAAACTGGCGTTCAACGCCAGCTCTCTGCCCAATTCTGGCGTCCAGCGCCAGAAACAAGTTGCAAAGTGGAGTTCAACGCCCAAAATGGCACAAAAGCTGGCGTTCAACTCCAAGAAAGACCTCT
>NC_029793.2:92985718-92986586 GCF_000816755.2 Arachis ipaensis
TATCTCTTAGATCTCTTAATCAGAATCTTCGTGGTATAAGCTAGATTGATGGCGGCATTCATGAGAGTCCGGAAAGTCTAAACCTTGTCCGTGGTATTCTGAGTAGGACTCTGGGATTGAATGACTGTGACGAACTCCAAACTCGCGAGTGCTGGGCGTAGTGACAGACACAAACGGATAGTAAATTCTATTCCAGTATGATCGAGAACCTCCAAGATGATTAGCCATGCAGTGACAGCGCATCGGACCATTTTTATAGAGAGGAATAGGATGCAACCAACGACAAGGGTGATGCCTCCAGACGATTAGCCGTGCTGTGACAGAGCATTTGGACCATTTTCCCGAGAGGATTGAAAGTAGCCATTGGCACCGGTGACATCCTTACACAAAGCCAGCCGTAGGAAGGAGTAAGACTGATTGGATGAAGATAGCAGGAAAGCGGAGGTTCAATGGAACGAATGCATCTCCATACGCTTATCTGAAATTCTCACCAGTGATTTACATAAGTATTTCTATCCTTCTTTTATTACTAAATTTTGAAAACTACATAACTATTTTATATCCGCCTGACTGAGATTTACAAGGTGACCATAGCTTGCTTCATACCAACAATCTCCGTGGGATTCGACCCTTACTCACGTAAGGTATTACTTGGATGACCCAGTGCACTTGCTGGTTAGTTATGCGAAGTTGTGAAGATATGTTTAGACCGTGGTTCTGTGCATCCGTTTTTGGTGCCATCGCCAGGGAATCAATTTCGAACAATAATTCACAACCTAAGTAACAATTTCGCATACCAAGTTTTTGGCGCCGTTGCCAGAGATTGTTCGAGTTTGTACAACTGACGGTTCATCTTGTTGCTCAGATT
>NC_029793.2:92986785-92989269 GCF_000816755.2 Arachis ipaensis
TTCCTGGAATTCATATTAAAAATTTTGGAATCCTTATTTTCCTTTTTCAAAATAATTTTCGAAAAAAAATTCCAAAAAAAAAATTTAGAAAATTATAAAAATTAAAAAAAATATTTTTGTGTTTCTTGTTTGAGTCATGTGTCATGACCTTCAGACAGAAAGAAGGTGAATCCCTCTATGAAGCTTGGGAAAGATACAAGCAGCTGACCAAAAAGTGTCCTTCTGACATGCTTTTAGAATGGACCATCCTGGATATATTCTATGATGGTTTATCTGAGCTATCAAAGATGTCATTGGATACTTCTGCAGGTGGATCCATTCACCTAAAGAAAACGCCTGCAGAAGCTCAAGAACTCATTGACATGGTTGCTAATAACCAGTTTATGTACACTTTTGAGAGGAATCCTGTGAATAATGGGACACCTATGAAGAAGGGAGTTCTTGAAATTGATACTCTGAATGCCATATTGGCTCAGAATAAAATATTGACTCAGCATGTCAATATGATTTCTCAGAATCTGAATGGAATGCAAGCTGCATCCAACAGTACTCAAGAGGCATCTTCTGAGGAAGAAGCTTATGATCCTGAGAACCCTGCAATAGCAGAGTTGAAATACATGGGTGAACCATATGGAAACACCTACAATCCATCATGGAAAAATCACCCAAATCTCTCATGGAAGGATAAAAAGCCTCAACAAGGCTTTAATAATGGTGGAAGAAATAGGTTTAGCAATAGCAAGCCTTTTTCATCATCCACTCAGCAACAGACAGAGAATTCTGAGCAGAATCCATCTAGCTTAGCAAATTTAGTCTCTGATCTATCTAAGGCTACTGTGAGTTTCATGAATGAAACAATGTCTTCCATTAGAAATTTGGAAGCACAAGTGGGCCAACTGAGTAAAAGGATCACTGAAATCCCTCCTAGTACTCTCCCAAGTAATACAGAAGAGAATCCAAAAGGAGAGTGCAAAGCCATTGAATTAATTACCATNACAGGCTCCAGGCTCCATGAGAGCCCACTGTCAAGCTATTGACATTAAAGAAGCGCTTGTTGGGAGGCAACCCAATGTTTATTTATCTAATTTTATTTTTGTTTTTCATGTTTTCTTAGCTTCATGATCATGTGGAGTCACAAAATAAACGAAAAATTTAGAAACAGAATCAAAAATAGCGGAAGAAAAATCACACCCTGGAGGAAGCACCTGTCTGGCGTTCAACGCCAGAACAGAGCATGGTTTTGGCGCTGAACGCCCAAAATGGGCAGTATCTGGGCACTGAACACCCAAAATGGGCAGCATCTGGGCGCTGAACGCCAGAATTGCACCCTGGAGAAGAGCTGGCGCTGAACGCCCAGAACAAGCATGGTTCTGGCGTTCAACGCCAGAAATGGGCAACAAATGGGCGTTGAACGCCCAAAATGGGCACCAACCTGGTGCTGAACGCCCAGAGTTGTGTACAAGGGCATTTTACATGCCTAATTTAGTGCAAGGTTGTAAATCCTTGAACACCTTAGGATCTGTGGACCCCACAGGATCATCTCAGGATCTGTGGACCCCACAGGATCCCCACCTACCTCCACTCACTCTCTTTTCTCTTCTCAATCATCCTCTATTCCCAATAAACACTCTTCCCCAAAACCCTTCACCTATCACCTCCATCTCTCTTCCCTATTAACCCTTCACCACTCACATCCACCCACTCTTCCCCATAAACCTACCCAATAAACTCCACCTACCTTCAAAATTCAAATCAATTTCCCACCCAAACCCACCCATATGGCCGAACCTTAACCCCCCTCCCTTCCCTATATAAATCCTTCCATTCTTCCTCATTTTCACACAACACAATCCTCTCTTCTCTTCTTGGCCGAAACACACCTCCCCCCTCTTCTCCATCTTTTCTTCTTCTTCTTTATCTAATTCTTTCTTTTCTTGCTCGAGGGCGAGCAATATTCTAAGTTTGGTGTGGTAAAAGCATAAGCTTTTTGTTTTTCCATTACCATTGATGGCACCTAAGACCAGAGAATCCTCTAGAAAAGGGAAAGGGAAGACAAAAGCTTCCACCTCCGAGTCATGGGAGATGGAAAGATTCATCTCCAAAGCTCATCAAGACCACTTCTATGATGTTGTGGCCAAGAAGAAGGTGATCCCTGAGGTCCCTTTCAAGCTCAAGAAGAATGAGTATCCGGAGATCCGACATGAAATCCAAAGAAGAGGTTGGGAAGTTCTAACAAAACCCATCCAACAAGTCGGCATCCTAATGGTTCAAGAGTTCTATGCCAATGCATGGATCACTAGGAACCATGATCAAAGTAAGAATCCAGACCCAAAGAATTATCTCACCACGGTTCGAGGGAAATACTTAGATTTTAGTCCGAAAAATGTGAGGTTGGCGTTTAACTTGCCTATGATGCAAGGAGATGAAAGCCCCTACACTAGAAGGGTCAACTTTAATCAAAGGTTAGACCAAGTCCTCATGGAC
>NC_029793.2:92989311-93001735 GCF_000816755.2 Arachis ipaensis
AATTATGGGTCTGTGGCATTTATGTATCCGGTGGTAATACTGGAAAACAAAGTGCTTAGGGCCACGGCCAAGACTCATAAAATAGCTATGTTCAAGAATCATCATACTGAACTAGGAAAATCAATAACACTATCTGAACTCTGAGTTTCTATAGAAGCCAATCATTCTGAACTTCAATGGATAAAGTGAGATGCCAAAACTATTCAAGAGGCAAAAAGCTACAAGTCCCGCTCATCTGATTGGAGCTATGTTTCATTGATAGTTTGGAATTTATAGTATATTCTCTTCTTTTTATCCTATTTGATTTTCAGTTGCTTGGGGACAAGCAACAATTTAAGTTTGGTGTTGTGATGAGCGGATAATTTATACGCTTTTTGGCATTGTTTTTAGTATGTTTTTAGTAGAATCTAGTTACTTTTAGGGATGTTTTCATTAGTTTTTATGTTAAATTCACATTTCTGGACTTTACTATGATTTGGTGTGTTTTTCTGTGATTTCAGGTATTTTCTGGCTGAAATTGAGGGACTTGAGCAAAAATCAGATTCAGAGGTTGAAGAAGGACTATTGATGCTGTTGGATTCTGACCTCCCTGCACTCAAAATGGATTTTCTGGAGCTACAGAACTCAAAATGGCGCGCTTCTAATTGTTTTGGAACGTATACATCCAGGGCTTTCCATCAATATATAATAGTCCATACTTTGCCCAAGTTTAGACGACGCAAACTGGCGTTCAACGCCAGCTCTCTGCCCAATTCTGGCGTCCAGCGCCAGAAACAAGTTGCAAAGTGGAGTTCAACGCCCAAACTGGCACAAAAGCTGGCGTTCAACTCCAAGAATGACCTCTCCATGTGTAGACTTCAAGCTCAGCCCAAGCACACACCAAGTGGGCCCCGGAAGTGGATTTATGCATCAATTACTTACTTCTGTAAACCCTAGTAGCTAGTTTATTATAAATAGGACCTTTTACTATTATATTAGACATCTTTGGATTATCTTTTGATCTATTGATCACGTTTGGGGGCTGGCCATTCGGCCATGCCTGGACCTTCATTACTTATGTATTTTCAACGGCAGAGTTTCTGCACTCCATAGATTAAGGTGTGGAGCTCTGCTGTTCCTCAAAGATTAATGCAAAGTACTACTGTTTTCTATTCAATTCATCTTATTCAGTTTCTAAGATATTCATTTGCACTTCAACCTGAATGTGATGAACGTGACAATCATCATCATTCCCTATGAACGCGTGCCTGACAACCACTTCCGTCCTACATTAGATTGAATGAGTATCTCTTAGATCTCTTAATCAGAATCTTCGTGGTATAAGCTAGATTGATGGCGGCATTCATGAGAGTCCGGAAAGTCTAAGCCTTGTCCATGGTATTAAGAGTCGGACTCTGGGATTGAATGACTGTGACGAACTCCAAACTCGTGAGTGCTGGGCATAGTGACAAACGCAAAAGGATAGTAAATTCTATTCCAGTATAATCGAGAACCTCCAAGATGATTAGCCATGCAGTGACAGCGCATCGGACCATTTTCACAGAGAGGAATAGGATGCAACCAACGACAAGGGTGATGCCTCTAGACGATTAGCCGTGCTGTGACAGAGCATTTGGACCATTTTCCCGAGAGGATTGAAAGTAGCCATTGGCACCGGTGACATCCTTACACAAAGCCAGCCGTAGAAAGGAGTAAGACTGATTGGATGAAGACAGCAGGAAAGCGGAGGTTCAGAGGAACGAATGCATCTCCATACGCTTATCTGAAATTCTCACCAGTGATTTACATAAGTATTTCTATCCTTCTTTTATTACTAAATTTCAAAAACTACATAACTATTTTATATCCGCCTGACTGAGATTTACAAGGTGACCATAGCTTGCTTCATACCAACAATCTCCGTGGGATTCGACCCTTACTCACGTAAGGTATTACTTGGACGACCCAGTGCACTTGCTGGTTAGTTATGCGAAGTTGTGAAGATATGTTTAGACCATGGTTCTGTGCATCCGTTTTTGGTGCCATCGCCAGGGAATCAATTTCGAACAATAATTCACAACCTGAGTAACAATTTCGCAAACCAAATACTCACTTGATTGCACCCTATGAGACTTTTATTCATTGATCCTTTTGTTGTTTTCAGAGTTTGATTGTGCTCTTAGGCTAAGTGCTCTGTGAGGGGGCGACTCTTTAAGATAAGCTTTCAGCCAGCACTCCCAAACCAGTTGGTTCAAGGTGCTAGGTGTTAAGACACCCCTAAGGACTTACTACCTCAAGTCTCTTTCCCCCATACATACACACCATAGGCACATGGTTTGTTTATTTTCTTTCTTGAGACCTTGGTGTCCAGCACCTCTTTGGGTTACTAAGTGTTCTGTAGCAAGGGTTACTCTTGATAGTGGACTTTTAGCTGATAATCCCGGGTTAGTTAACCCAAGTTACCCGGATAGATAGTTGCCTTTCCACCTTATTGGTGAACCAACTTAGCTAATCTATTACCATACCACAAACTTAGGAACTTACTCCATAATATAAACTCCACTCTGGTTTTTCATCACACACATTCTCCTTTTATTTAACTTAAAAGGACAAGCATACAAGTAAACAAGGTGAAAATGAAAATAGGCAAGTTGACTAGCAAGCATAGACCTAAGCAAAAACAAACTTAAAGACAGAATTGAAAATTCCTAAGCTACTATGGAAGCATGTTCTATTTCATACATGATCTTCCTTATTTAAAAGACTTGAAAAAGAAAAATGGAATAATGAGGGAACTCCACCACCTTTTACTCATGGGGTTGTTCGCGCTCTCCTTCCTGTTTGTCCTCTTTGCGTCCACTTGTGCTTCCTTGTATCCGTGCTAGTCTGGCTCTTTTCCAGTCTTCAAATGCCTTCCTTACTGATTCATGACTCTTCTCCACCCTTTCTCTTTCTTCTCGTGCTAACTCATCCTTCACTTCTTCATATTTTGTGATTCCCAGATGTACTATAGGTAGCTGTCCGACTAAGTATCCGAGCCTGGCTAGCATGTTTACATGATTTCCACTTTCACTCATGTAAACCCCTTCAGGGAATGCCATGTGCTCGTCAAAGAGTTCTGCTTGTTCTATTTGTTTTCGATGCATCTCATGTATGTGTGCACCTTGATGTGCTTGGATGTTGATTATCTTTTGGATAGATTCTTGTTGTTCATTTTGCCTTTGTTCTATCCTGTGGAAGGATTCACCCCATTATTTTCCTTGTTCCAATTGCTGCTCCATCATTTGCTTCTGCCACTCTCCTTGTTGATTCATCCCTCTCGAGAGTGATTCCTCTTGACGGCCCATCATCTGTAATTGAAGTTCCTTCTGTGCCTCTTGATTCTCCCAATATTGCCTAGATAAGCCATCAATGGCTTCTTGTAATTAGTGCATGTTCAAGGTGGCTGCGGCTTGCTCCTCTGGGTTTTGCCCTTCTACAGTTTGCTGGGATACCCTCTTTCTTATCTTTTGTTGAGATAGGGGAGATGTAATAGCATGCATACGCCGGACAGTAATTGGGATACCCTCTTTTATCCACTCGGGGTCCTCATCTTCAAACACCACTCCAGCTTTGTCAAATAGTCGGAAAATAGTGCTGGGGTAGCCTAACTTTCCTCTAGAATCGCTTTTCTCGGCTCTCTTCCTAATGCCTTCGGCTATGAGTTCATGAACCTTGATCTTTCCTTCTTTGAGTATGCAGTGCACCATTGTGGCTCTCTTGAGATTCACCTCTGAGTTGTTCCTGGCGGGGAGGATGGATCTCCTTATGATTTCGAACCACCCCTTTGCTTCAGGAGTGAGGTCCCCTCTCTTAATGAACTTGGGTTTCCTTTCGGAATCTCGTACCCAGTCAGCTCCTGGTACATAAATATCTTGCACAATCTGGTCATAATTGGGGCTGTTATCAATTCTTGAATGATATCTCTCTTCTGCAAATGGTATAGACCGTAGCTTTAATGCCCTCATGACACTCATGGAACTGAAATCCCCGATCTTTCCTCTTACAAAACTTGTATAGGACTCATCTGCCTTATCATATCGGACCGCATTTGCATAGAACTCTCTTACAAGATTTACATTTACCCTAATGACCGGGTTAGTGAGGAGCTCCCATCTTCTCTTTTCCACCTTCTTTGTGATTTCGGGGCATTCAGTTTTTCTGACTTGAAAGTCCAGCTCATAAATGATCTCCTTATCAATCATCCATCCGTAGTGCAATGCATGGTGAAAGGTTCTAAATTTCTTTTCATCGAAAGGGCATTGCTCCATAGGCTCCTTTCCCTTTCTTCTCTTAGAGCTTGATGAAGCCATGAGTGATTTTGGCTATGTGAAGGTGTTGGGTTCCGAAAATGATAGATGTGAAGAGTCAGAGTGGAATGTGAAGGTGGGGTACGAAAGAGATGAAGTGTGGTCACTGATTATACCACATGTATTTCCAAATCAAAGTGTAGGTAGGATTATATATCACTATATCCATCCAAACCCCAATTTGGTCCAACTTGAGAAAGCATTTCTAGCATGATCTCTTCATTCCTCTTCCAAAGTTCCGAAGAAATCCAAGTATGAATAGCTTCTTTTCCATGATAACTACCCAATTGAATGAAGATTGAAAGCTTTCTAGTAAAATCAAGAGAAAAAATAGAAGAAGAATAATGAAAACTAATATTGATCCATCAAATTACAACAGAGCTCCCTAACCCAATGAAAGAGGTTTAGTTGTTCATAGCTCTGGGAATGAAAAGCATAGATGGAGAGTACATTCTGAGAATTAAACTAAAAGTTGCAGAGAAAGTAAAATACAGAGAGTAGTTCTCAAATTTCCAACCCTCTTTTTGATTCAAAACTACCCCTATATATACTACTCTTCTGATCTTCTAGTTGGTTCTTCAAATCTTGGATATGGGCCTTNTTGGATCTTGAGTTTGAAGCAGTTATCCTCTTCAGTGGGCTTAGCTTTACTTGCAGAGAGAAAGTATGAAGTAGGCAGGGATTTTTAGCTTAGGACGTTAGTGGCGTTAATGTTAAGTGAAAGTGTGAGTTCGAAAATGTTAGTGGTAGTCACCATTTTCACTAACGTTCCTAACCCAAGGGTGATACACATTAACTTCAACGTTAGTGGCCTTGATGGACCTTTGAGATGAATCTCTCCATCTCCTATGACTCAGAGGTGGAAGCAATTGCCTTCCCTTTCCTCTTTCTTGAGGTTTCTCTGGCCTTAGGTGCCATTAATGGTTATGGAAAAACAAAAGTAATGCTTTTACCACACCAAACTTAAAATATTTGCTCGTCCCCGAGCAAAAGAAGAAAGAAAGAAGGAGAAGAAGAAGAAAAATGAAGGAGAGGGAGAGAGGTGTGTATTTGGCCAAGGGGAAGAAGAAAAGGTTGTGTTGTGTGAAAATAAAGAAGGAATGAGGGGTTTATATAGGAGTGGGGGAAGGTTTAGGGTTCGGCCATTAGGGTTGGGTTTGGGAGGGAAAAGAGTTTGAGTTTTGGAGGTAGGTGGGGTTTTTGGGGAAGAGAGGATGGATGTGAGTGGTGAAGAGGTGATGTGGAAGAGTGATTGAGGTGATTGGTGAAGGGTATTTGTGGAAGAGAGTTATAAAAAGGTGTGAAGAGGAGAGAAGAAAAGGTGGGGACCCTGTGGGGTCCACAGATGTAGTGGGTCAAGGACTTAACATCCCTGCTCCAATTAAGTGTGTAAACCGCCCTTAGTATGCATGTCTGGCGTTAAATGCCAGCTTGCTGCTTGTTTATGGCGTTTAACGCCACTTCTATGCTCTGTTCTGGCGTTAAACGCCAGTCTGGTGCTTGTTTCTGGTGTTTAACGCCAGCTTGATGCTTCTTTCCGGCGTTAAACGCCAGTTTTATGCTTCTTACTGGCGTTTAAACGCCAATAAGTTCTTCCTCCAGGGTGAGCTCTTTTTAAAGCTATTTTTCATTTTGTTTTTGATTTTTCAGTAGTTTTTGTGACTCCACATGATCATCAACCTAATAAAACACGAAATAACAATAAAAATAAAATAGATATAATTAAATAACATTGGGTTGCCTCTTAACAAGTGCTTCTTTAATGTCAATAGCTTGACAGTGAGCTCTCATGGAGCCTCACAGATGTTCAAAGAATTGTTGGAACCTCCCAACACCAAACTTAGAGTTTGAATATGGGGGTTCAATACCAAACTTAGAGTTTGGTTGTGGCCTCTCAACACCAAACTTAAAGTTTGACTGTGGGGGCTTGGGTTAACTCTGTAGTGAGAGAAGCTTTTCATGCTTACTCTCCATGGTTATAGAAGCAGATCCTTGAGTTTTAAACACAAGGTTGTCCTCATTCAGTTGAAGGACCAATTCTCCTCTGTCCACATCAATCACAGCTCTTGTTGTGGCTAGGAAGGGTCTTCCAAGGATGATGGATTCATCCTCATCCTTCCTAGTGTCTAGGATTATGAAATCAGCAGGGATGTAAAGGCCTTCAACCTTTACTAACACGTCCTCTACTTGTCCATAAGCCTATTTTCTTGAGTTGTTTGCCATCTCTAATGAGATTCTGGCAGCTTGCACCTCAAAGATCCCAAGTTTTTCCATTACAGAGAGTGGCATTAAGTTTATTCCTGATCCCAGGTCACACAGAGCCTTCTCAAAGGTCATGGTGCCTATATTACAGGGAATTAGGAATTTACCAGGATCTTGTTTCTTTTGAGGTAATTTATGCCTATCTAATGCATTCAATTCATTGGTGAGCAAGGGAGGTTCATCTTCCTAAGTCTCATTACCAAATAATTTGGAATTAAGCTTCATGATTGCACCAAGGTATTTAGCAACTTGCTCTTCAGTAATGTCTTCATCCTCTTCATAGAATGAATACTCATCAGAGCTTATGAAGGGCAAAAGGAGGTTTAATAGAATCTCTATGGTCTCTAGATGAGCCTCAGATTCCTTTGGTTCCTCAAAGAGAAACTCCTTATTGGTCACTGAGCATTCCAGGAGGTCTTCCTCACTAGGATTAACGTCCTCCTCCTCCTCTCTGGGTTCGGCCACACCAAGTAAGGTAATGGCCTTGCACATTCTTTTTGGATTCTCTTCTGTATTGCTTGGGAGAGTACTAGGAGGAGTTTTAGTGACTCTTTTACTCAGCTGGCCCACTTGTGCCTCCAAAGTTCTAATGGAGGACCTTGTTTCATTCATGAAACTTAAAGTGGCCTTAGATAGATCAGAGACTATATTTGCTAAGCTAGATGAATTCTGCTCAGAATTCTCTGTCTGTTGCTGAGTGGATGATGGAAAAGGCTTGCTATTGCTAAACCTGTTTCTTCCACCATTATTAAAGCCTTGTTATAGGTGTTTCCATAGGGTTCACCCATGTAATTCACTTCTGCTATTGCAGGGTTCTCAGGATCATAAGCTTCTTCTTTAGAAGATGCCTCTTGAGTACTGTTAGATGCAGCTTGCAATCCATTCAGACTCTGAGAAATCATATTGACTTGTTGAGTCAATATTTTATTCTGAGCCAATATGGCATTCAGAGTATCAATTTCAAGAACTCCCTTCCTTTGAGGCATCCCATTACTCACAGGATTCCTTTCAGAAGTGTACATGAACTGGTTATTTGCAACCATGTCAATGAGTTCCTGAGCTTCTGCAAGTGTTTTCTTTAGGTGAATGGATCCACCTGCAGAATGGTCCAATAACATCTTTGATAATTCAGACAGACCATTATAGAATATATCCAGGATGGTCCATTCTAAAAGCATGTCAGAAGGACACTTTTTGGTCAGTTACTTATATCTCTCCCAAGCTTCAAAGAGGGATTCACCTTCTTTCTGTTTGAAGGTTTGAACATCCACTCTAAGCTTGCTAAGCTTTNATCCCAAGAGTTCAGGCTATCCTTAGGTTGAGAGTCCAACCATATTCTAGCTCTATCTCTTACAGCAAACGGAAAAAGCATAAGCCTGTAGACCTCGGGATCAACCCCATTGATCTTAACAGTATCACAGATTTGCAAGAATAGAACTGAAAAGGATCTTCTGATGGAAGTCCATGAAACTTGCAATTCTGTTGTATGAGAGAAACTAATTGAGGCTTTAGCTCAAAATTGTTTGCTCCAATGGCAGGGATTGAGATGCTTCTTCCATGTAAGTTGGAATTTGGTGCAGTAAAGTCACCAAGCATCTTCCTTGCATTGTTATTATTTTTGGCCATCTCTACTTCTTTTTCGTAAATTTCAGTAAAGTCTTCTTCAGAGTGTTGTGTTTTAGCTTCTCTTAGCTTCCTCTTCAGAGTCCTTTCAGGTTCCGGATCAGCTTCAACAAGAATGTTCTTGTCCTTTCTCCTGCTCATATGAAAAAGAAGGGAACAGAAAATAATAGGGATCCTCTTTGCCACAGTAGAGAGGTTCCTTTATGTGAGTAGAAGAGAAGAAAAAGAATTCGAACACAGAAAGAGGGAGAGGGTTCAAATTTTTAAGATGAAGAGAAGTGTTATTAGATAAATAAAATAATTAGAAAGAGATGAGGAGGAGAGAATTCGAAAATAAAATAAAATAAAAATATTTTTGTTTTTAATTTAAAATTAAAGTTGAAATTCGAAAATTAAGAAGACAAATAAAATTAAATCAAATTAAAATTTAAAATAAATAGTTAATTAAAAAGGAATTTTAAAAAAGAGGGGAGGGGTTTTCTAAAATAAAAGAGAGAAAATTAGTTAGGTAGTTTTGAAAAAGATAAGAATTAAACAAAAAGATAGGATTAATTTGAAAAAGATTTGAAAATCAGTTTTTGAAAACATAAGAAGTTAGAAAAGATTTTGAAATTGATTTTGAAAAAGATGTGATTGAAACTTATTTTCAAAAAGATTTGAAAAAGAAATTTAAAAAGATTTGATTTTGATAATTAAAGTTGGTTACTTGACTAACAAGAAACAAAAAGATATGATTTTAAAATTTAAAGATTGAACCTTTCTTACTAGGCAAGTAACAAACTTAAAATTTTTGAATCAATCACATTAATTGTTAGCATTAAATTCGAAAATATGAAATGGAAATAAGAAAAAGATTTTGAAAATAAATTTTGAAATTTTCAAAATTATAAAAAAAATGAAAAAGATTTGATTTTTGAAAAAGATTTGAAAAAGATAGAATTTTTAAATTGAAAATTTGATTTGACTCATAAGAAACAACTAGATTTTAAAAATTTTTGAAAAAGTCAACTCAAATATTCGAATTTTATGAGAAGAAAAAGGGAAAGATATTTTTTTTGATTTTTGAATTTTTAATGATGAAAGAGAAAAACAACAAAAAGACTCAAAACATGAAAATTTTGAATCAAAACACATGATGCATGCAAGAATACTTTGAATGTCAAGATGAAAACCAAGAACACTTTGAATGTCAAGATGAACACCAAAAACTTATTTTTGAAAATTTTTAAGAAAAGAAAAACATGCAAGACACCAAACTTAGAAATTTTCAAACTTTAGACACTAACAAATTGAAAATGCATATGAAAAACAAGAAAAGATACCAAACAAGAAAATGCAAAGATCAAACAAGGAAATTCATCAAGAACAACTTGAAGATCATGAAGAACAAGAAAGAAACTCAATGCATGTGTTCTTCGAAAATTTAAGAAAAATTAAAAAGATGCAATTGACACCAAACTTAAAATTTGACACAAGACTCAAATAAGAAACACAATATTTTTGGTTTTTATGATTTTATTAAATTTTTTTTTTGTTTTTTTCAAAAATTATTTTTGGAAAAATGAAAAAGAAGAAAATTTTTTTTGTATTTTTTTTGAAAATAAGAAATAAAAAGCTTAAAAATAAAATAAAATTACCTAATCTGAGCAACAAGATGAACCGTCAGTTGTCCAAACTCGAACAATCCCCCGCAACGGCGCCAAAAACTTGGTGCACGAAATTGTGATTGTTCATTCCTTGGTATCGGCGCTGAAAACTTTATACGCACGTTCTTAATCTAAATTCTTTGTCAAAACTTCGCACAACTAACCAGCAAGTGCACTGGGTCGTCCAAGTAATAAACCTTACGTGAGTAAGGGTCGATCCCACGGAGATTGTCTACTTGAAGCAAGCTATGGTCACTTTGTAAATGTCAGTCAGGCAGATTCAAATGGTTATATAGTTTTAATAATTAAAAGATAAATAAAACGTAAAATAGGATAGAGATACTTATGTAATTCATTGGTGAGAATTTCAGATAAGCGTATGGAAGTGCTTTTATTCCTTCTGAACCTCTGTTTTCCTATTGCTTTCATCCAATCCTTTATATTCCTTTCCATGGCAAGCTGTATGTTGGGCATCACCGTTGTTAATGGCTACATCCCGTCCTCTCAGTGAAAATGGTCCAAAATGCACTGTCACCGCACGGCTAATCATCTGTCGGTTCTCGATCATACTGGAATAGGATTCAGTAATCCTTTTGCGTCTGTCACTACGCCGAGCACTCGCGAGTTTGAAGCTCGTCACAGCCATCCCTTCCTATATCCTACTCGAAATACCACAGACAAGGTTTAGACTTTCCGGATCTCAAGAATGGCTGCCAATAATTCTAGCCTATACCACGAAGACTCTAATCGTAAATCAGGAGGCTAAGAGATATGCATTCAAGCTTGCTTTCATGTAGAACGGAAGTGTTTGTCAGGCACACGTTCATTGGTGAGAATGGTGATGAGCGTCACATAATCATCACATTCATCATGTTCTTGTGTGCGAATGAATATCTTAGAGAAGAAATAGGCTTCAATTGAATAGAAAAACAATAGTACTTTGCATTAATTCATGAGGAACAGCAGAGCTCCACACCTTAATCTATGGTGTGTAGAAACTCTACCGTTGAAAATACATAAGTGATAATGGTCCAGGCATGGCCGAATGGCCAGCCTCCCAAAGAGGGTTTGATGAGCGGATATTTTATACGCTTTTTGGGGTTAATTTCATGTAGTTTTGAGTATGTTTTAGTTAGTTCTTAGTCTATTTTCACTAGTTTTTAGGAAAAATTCATATTTCTGGACTTTACTTTGAGTTGTGTGCTTTTCTGTAATTTCAGGTATTTTTCTGGCTGAAATTGAAGGAGCTGAGCAAAAATCTGATTCAGGCTGAAAAAGGACTGCTGATGCTGTTGGATTCTGACCTCCCTGCACTCAAATGGATTTTCGGGAGCTACAGAACTCAAAATGGCATGCTTCCAATTTCGTTGGAAAGTAGACATCCAGGGCTTTCCAGCAATATATAATAGTTCATACTTTGCACAAGGATAGACGATGTAAACTTCCGTTCAACGCCAGTTCTCTGCCCAATTCTGGCGTCCAGCGCCAGAAAAGGGTCAAAAGCTGGAGTTGAACGCCCAAACTGGCATAAAAACTGGCGTTCAACTCCACAAATGGCCTTTGCACGTGAATTGCTTAAGTCTCAGTCCAGCACACACCAAGTGGGCCCTAGAAGTGGATCTCTGCATCATCTATCATAGTCCACTCATATTTTGTAACCCTAGGCTACTAGTTTAGTATTTAAACAACTTTTAGAGACTTATTTTGATCTCAGTGACATTTTAGATCTAAATTTTGAATAGTTTTCAAAAATAATTTCTCTATTAGATCCTGTGCCAAACTTTAAGTTTGGTGTTTTCTTGTTGATTTTTCTTAAAACTTTCGAAAATTTTGGTTTGGTTCTCTAAAAATTTTAAGTTTGGTGTTCTTTCTTCGTGTTCTTAAGTTTTCCTTGTGACTTGATCTTAAAATTTTTAAGTTTGGTGTTCCTTGGTGTTTTCCCTCCAAAATTTTCGAAAATAGGGAGCATTAGATCTAAAAATTTTAAATCTTGTGCTACCTTTTTGTTTTTCTCTTTCCTCTTAAAAATCAAAAATATCTTTTCTCTCTTTTAAAAACAAATTTTCGAAATATATTTCTAAAATTCAGATTTTTTATTTCAAAATTTAAAATTTTTTTTTTCAAAATCATCATATCCTTTTCAAAACTTCCTAACCACTTTCTCTCTCCTCAGTTTTTCGAAAATCTTCACTCAATTTTTATTTATTTTAATCTATTTCATTTTCGAAATAAATATATAAATAAATAAATAAAAATATTTTTTCTATTTTACATCATCTCCCTTTCTCCATTATGGATCTAAGTGGAAATGAACAGTCCAGAAGGACTCTGGGGTCATATTCTAACCCCTCTACTGCTTCATATGGGAGTAGCATCTGCATACCCTCCATTGGAGTCAGTAGCTTTGAGTTGAATCCTCAGCTCATTATCATGGTGCAGCAAAGTTGCCAGTATTCCGGTCTTCCACAGGAAGAACCTACAGAGTTTCTGGCACAGTTTCTACAGATTGCTGACACAGTACATGATAAAGAAATAGATCAGGATGCCTACAGACTATTACTGTTT
>NC_029793.2:93002249-93013550 GCF_000816755.2 Arachis ipaensis
ATCAAGCTAAGAGGTGGTTAAATAACCAACCTAAGGCCAGCATAAAGGCATGGAAACAGCTGACAGAAAAATTCCTGAATCAACATTTCTCTCCAAAAAGGATGACACAGCTAAGGCTGGACATCCAAGGCTTCAAGCAAGGAGATAATGAATCTCTTTATGATGCCTAGGAGAGATACAGAGAGATGCTACGAAAATGCCCCTCTGAAATGTTCTCAGAGTGGGTTCAGTTAGACATCTTCTACTATGGGCCTGCAGAAGGAGCTCAGATGTCTCTAGATTACTCAGCTGGTGGATCTATCCACATGAGAAAGACAATTGAAGAGGCTCAAGAGCTCATTGATACAGTTTCCAGGAATCAGCATCTGTACCTAAGCAGCAACCCTTCCATGAATGAAGAGGTTAAAACAGTAACTGCTGAACTCAGTCCTGTAAAACAAGCTGCTGAATTCAATCAGCAATTGGACTTTCTAACAAAGCAGCTAGCCAAATTTAAAGACAGGTTACAAGAGACAAGGATGGCTAATATACATATGGACGAACAGTTTAAGCAAACAAAGCAGCAGCTGTCAAAGCAAATAGCAGAGGAATGCCAAGTAGTTCAACTAAAAAGTGGGAAAACATTAAATACCCCACCTCAAGGCAGCAAAAAGCTAAGAAATGAGCAAACCACCCAAAATTCACCTGAGGACAGTAAAAGCCCAGGGAAAAATAATTCTGGCGCTAAAATGCCAGAAAATTGGTGGAAGGCTGGCGCTGAACGCCCAGACCATGGCCAAAACTGGCGTTCAACGCTAGAAATACAGCAAAACTGGCGTTCAACGCCAGAAATGGGCAAGGATCTGGCGTTGAACGCCCAAACTGGGCAAGATCTGGCGCTGAACGCCCAAAATGGGCACAATTCTGGCGTTCAGATGCCAGGAACAGACAAGGAGTTGACATCTAACGTCACTCCAGTTTCTAACTCTGGCACTCAATTGCCAGTGAGGGATCAGACACACACAAATGCTGATAATAACCCCTCTAAAAAGGCTTCTTCAACCACTTTTGTAGGCAATAAACCTGCAGCAACTAAGGTTGAAGAATATAAAGCCAAGATACCTTATCCTCAAAAACTCCGGAAAGAGGAGCAGGATAAGCAATTTTCTCGCTTTGCAGATTATCTCAGGACTCTTGAAATAAAGATTCCATTTGCAGAAGCACTTGAGCAAATACCTTCTTATGCCAAGTTCATGAAAGAGATCTTGAGTCATAAGAAGGATTGGAGAGAAATAGAAATAGTTCTCCTCACCGAAGAATGCAGTGCAGTCATTCTGAAAAGCTTTCCTGAAAAGCTTAAAGACCCGGGGAGTTTTCTGATACCGTGCATATTAGAAGGTAATTGCACCAAGACAGCTTTATGCGATCTTGGGGCAAGCATCAACCTAATACCTGCATCCACTATCAGAAAGCTTGGCTAAACTGAAGAAGTTAAACCAACCCGGATCTGTCTCCAACTTGCTGATGGTTCTACTAAATACCCATCAGGCGTCATTGAAGACATGCTTGTCAGAGTTGGGCCATTCACCTTTCCCACTGACTTTGTTGTGCTGGAAATGGAGGAGCACAAGAGTGCTACCCTCATTCTAGGAAGACCCTTCCTAGCAACTGGACGATCCCTAATTGACGTCCAACAGGGGGAAATAACCCTGAGAGTCAATGATGATGAGTTCAAGTTGAACGCTGTCAAAGCCATGCATCATCCAGACACATCAACAGACTGTTGAATCCTCCATTCCTTTCCCAAGGTTCCGAAGGATTCCAATTATGGGTAGTTTCTTTCCCAAGACAACTACCCAATGGAATTAGATCGAGAAGCTTTCTAACAAAATTCAAGAGAAAAGATTGAAGAAGAAGATAAACTATTATTGATTCATTGAATTACAATAGAGCTCCCTAACCCAATGAAAGGGGGTTTAGTGAGTCATAGCTCTGAATTCAATTACAAAGGTATGAAAACTAGCAAAAAATGAAAAAGGTAAAAAAAATTCCCTTCCTAACTTCAATTCTATCCTATTTATACACTTTCTATATTGAGCTTCTGTTGTGTTTCTTATGATTACTTAAGGCTCAAGAAAATGCATAAAACAACTAAAAATAAAAGAAAAAGGCTAGTAAAACTAGCCTAAGATGCCTTGGCATCATCCATAGGTGACCTTAAGGGCATAAGCCCAGCTAGATGCATGCACAAAATCCTATTGGAGGATAATGCTAAACCAGTGGTTCAACCACAGAGGTGGCTAAATCCAGCCATGAAGGAAGTGATGCAGAAAGAAGTCACCAAGTTACTAGAGGCTGGGATTATTTATCCTATTTCTGATAGCCCCTGGGTGAGCCCTGTTCAAGTCGTCCCAAAAAAGGGAGGCATGACAGTGATTCATAATGAAAAAAATGAACTGGTTCCTACAAGAACAGTTACGGGGTGGCGCATGTGTATTGACTACAGAAGGCTCAATACAGCCACCAGAAAGGATCATTTTCCTTTACCATTCATAGACCAGATGCTAAAAAGACTAGCAGGTCATGATTATTACTGCTTTTTGGATGGCTACTCAGGCTATAACCAGATTGCAGTAGATCCCCAGGATCAAGAGAAAACAGCATTCACATGTCCATCCGGAGTGTTTGCTTATAGAAGGATGCCATTTGGGCTATGTAATGCGCCTGCAACCTTCCAGAGATGCATGCTCTCTATTTTCTCTGACATGGTGGAAAAAATTCTGGAAGTCTTCATGGATGACTTCTCAGTATATGGAGACTCATTCAGCTCCTGTTTTGATCACCTGAAACTTGTTCTGAAAAGATGCCAAGAGACCAACCTAGTTTTAAACTGGGAAAAGTGTCATATGTATCAAAATGGGTTGAGGCTATTGCCACGCCCACTAATGATACTAAAACAGTGCTGAAGTTCCTCCAGAAACATATCTTTAGCCGGTTTGGTGTCCCTAGAGTACTAATCAGTGA
This sequence comes from Arachis ipaensis, assembly GCF_000816755.2. Lineage (NCBI taxonomy): Eukaryota > Viridiplantae > Streptophyta > Magnoliopsida > Fabales > Fabaceae > Arachis > Arachis ipaensis. Next base: position 93,005,253 of record NC_029793.2, read on the forward strand.
TGGGGGCACTCACTTCTGCAATAAACAGCTTTACTCTGCCATGGTTCGGTATGGAATTCGCCACAAGGTGGCCACTCCATATCACCCACAAACTAATGGGCAAGCTAAAGTCTCTAACAGAGAATTAAAGAGAATCCTGGAACGGACAGTAAATACCCGTAGAAAGGATTGGGCACGAAGCCTGGATGATGCTCTGTGGGCTTACAGGACAGCATTCAAGACCCCCATAGGGACATCTCCATACCAACTCGTGTATGGTAAGGCATGTCACCTGCCCGTGGAACTGGAACATAAGGCCTACTGGGCAACCAGATTCCTAAACTTTGATGCCAAATTAGCAGGAGAAAAATGATTGCTCCAGCTAAATGAGCTAGAGGAATTCAGATTCACAGCTTTCGAAAATGCCAAGCTTTATAAAGAAAAATAAAAAAAATGGCATGACAGAAAGCTGTCATCTAGAATCTTTGAACCAGGACAGAAGGTCCTGTTGTTTAACTCTAGACTCAGGCTATTCCCCGGGAAACTGAAATCCTGGTGGAGGGGACCATACGTGATTACAAGTGTGTCACTATATGGTTATGTGGAGCTTCAAGATATTGATTCTGATAAGAAGTTCATTGTCAATGGACAGAGAATCAAGCATTATCTTGAAGGCAACATTGAGCAAGAATGCTCAAGGCTGAAGCTAGATTAAAAGCTCAGCAAGGTCCAGCTAAAGACAATAAAGAAGCGCTTGCTGGGAGGCAACCCAGCCATGGGGCAACAATCCTCTAAGCATTTTTGCCCTATTTCTATTTTTATTTTTATTTGTATTTGTTTATATAGAGTTCATTGATAACAAGGTAAATAATCATTTACAGAAGACCTCGGCACACAAAACAGAGAAAAAGATCTCACTGGCAAGAAAACGCCAGTAAAAGTGCATTTTGGGCGTTCAACACCCAAAATGGGCATCCACTGGGCGCTGAACGCTAGTGATGGTAGCAGCTGGGCGTTCAACGCCAGAAAGGGGCACCCACTGGGCGTTGAACGCCAGTAATGGCAGCAGCTGGGCGTTGAACACCCAGGAGAGCAGCAATTGGGCGCTGAACGCCCAAAACAGGCAGTGTTTGGGCGTTCAAACGCCAGGACAGCAGGGAGGAGCCAAATTCATTTTTCCACAAGTATTTCCATTCTAATTTCAAATTTTATGTTTCAATGCATGATTTTACATAAACATGTCAAGAACCCTGATTTCTAAATTCCATAATTTCTAAAAACCCTACCACAAAAAAAAAATATCAAATGTATTTTAATCCATAAGCACCAGGCATCTTTGCAAATTCAATCCAACTCTTTTCAAATCTTTTCTGAAAACAAATCTATCTTTTTCACTCTAAAATCTTTTCAACTAATCCATATCTTTTTCAAATCTCCATATTATCTTTTTCAAAATTCAGATTTATCTTTTTCAAAATTCTATCATATCTTTTCAAAATTAAACTCTATCTTCTATCTTATCTTTTTCAACTCAATCTTTTTATCTTATCTTTTCCAATTTTTCGAAAACCCACCCCCATCCCTTTAAATTTGGGTTCGGCCTCCCCCCTCCTCCATCAACAATTGCACCTGGCTCTCCTTCTATCCCTCTCCTTTCTTTTCTTTTGCTTGAGGACAAGAAAACCTCTAAGTTTGGTGTGTTTATCCGAGATCACTAAGATCATGGCTCCCAAAGGAAAACAACCCACTCCAAGAGGCAAGAAAGAGAGCGTTCCAAAACCACTTTGGAATCAAGGGAAGTTCTTATCTAAAGAACATTCAGACCATTATCTTAAAGTAATGGGTCTGAGATCAGTGATCCCGGAAGTTAGATTCGATCTGAAAGAAGATGAATATCCGGAGATCCAGGAGCAAATTCGAATCAGGAACTGGGAAGTCCTAGCTAATCCTGAAATGAAAGTAGGAAGGAACATGGTCTATGAGTTCTATGCTAATATGTGGCAGACTGACAAGCAAAAACTATCTGGAACTGCCTTCTATGAATTTCGGACCATGGTTAGAGGAAAGATTGTTCATACCACCCCTGACAAGATCAGAGAGATCTTAAAGCTACGCCAGCTAAAGGATGATCCAGACTCCTTCAACAGGAGGATGATGAGAGCAGACATTGACCTGGATAAGATTCTAGAGGACATATGTATCCCTGGAGCCAGGTGGACCACCAACACAAAGGGTGTCCCAAATCAACTCAAGAGAGAGGATCTCAAACCAGTCGCCAGAGGATGGCTGGACTTCATTGGGCGTTCTCTGTTGCCTACTAGCAACCGTTCTGAAGTCACAGTTAAAAGAGCAGTGATGATCCATTGCATCATGATGGGAAAGGAAGTGGAGGTTCATCAGCTGATTTCAACTGAACTCTACAAAATTGCTAACAAAAATTCAAAAGAGGCCAGGTTGGCTTATCCAAGTGTGATTTCTCTGCTCTGCAAGGACGCTGGAGTAAGGATGGGAATAACTGAGTATAGCCTAATTGAAAAGTCAATCACCAAAGCATCAATGGAAAAACAACAAGCACATGAGGATCCCATCAAGAAGAGAGCACAGGAATTCCTCCCAGAGATCCCTCAAGCTGAATACTGGGAGTATCTTGAGACGTCCGTTACCAAGATACGGGAAGCTTTGGAGCAAATAATAAAAAAATAGAAGGAACACAGTCAAATGCTGACCTATATGTTTAAAGAACGCGTGAAGGTGTCAAGTGAAAACTTGAGACTGAGCGGTTAAAGTCAAGGTCCAAGGGAAAAAGAAGAGTGTGCTTAAGAACTCTGGACACCTCTAATTGGGGACTTTAGCAAAGCTGAGTCACAATCTAAAAGGTTCACCCAATTATGTATCTGTGGCATTTATGTATCCGGTGGTAATACTGGAAAACAAAGTGCTTAGGGCCACGGCCAAGACTCATAAAATAGCTGTGTTCAAGAATTATCACACTGAAATAGCAGAATCAATAACACTATCTGAATTCTAAGTTCCTATAGATACCAATCACTCTGAGCTTCAATGGATAAAGTGAGATGCCAAAACTGTTCAGAAGCAAAAAGCTACTAGTCCCGCTCATCTAATTAGAATCTGAGCTTCACTCAAAAACTCTGAGATATTATTGCTTCTCAACCTATTAGTCTTTTATTTTATTTGTTTAGTTGCTTGAGGACAAGCAACAGTTTAAGTTTGGTGTTGTGATGAGCGGATATTTTATACGCTTTTTGGGGTTAATTTCATGTAGTTTTGAGTATGTTTTAGTTAGTTCTTAGTCTATTTTCACTAGTTTTTAGGAAAAATTCATATTTCTGGACTTTACTATGAGTTGTGTGCTTTTCTGTAATTTCAGGTATTTTTCTGGCTGAAATTGAAGGAGCTGAGCAAAAATCTGATTCAGGCTGAAAAAAGACTGCTGATGCTGTTGGATTCTGACCTCCCTGCACTCAAAGTGGATTTTCTGGAGCTACAGAACTCAAAATGGCATGCTTCCAATTGCGTTGGAAAGTAGACATCCAAGGCTTTCCAGCAATATATAATAGTCCATAATTTGCACAAGGATAGATGACGTAAACTGGCGTTCAACGCCAGTTCTCTGCCCAATTCTGGCGTCCAGCGCCAGAAAAGGGTCAAAAGCTGGAGTTGAACGCCCAAACTGGCATAAAAACTGGCGTTCAACTCCACAAATAGCCTCTGCACGTGAATTGCTTCAGTCTCAGCCCAGCACACACCAAGTGGGCCCCAGAAGTGGATCTCTGCATCATCTATCATAGTCCACTCATATTTTGTAACCCTAGGCTACTAATTTAGTATTTAAACAACTTTTAGAGACTTATTTTGATCTCAGGACATTTTAGATCTAAACTTTGTATTCTCTGACGGCATGAGTCTCTAAACTCCATTGTTGGGGGTGAGGAGCTCTGCTGTGTCTCGATGAATTAATGCAAGTATTTCTATTTTCCATTCAAACACGCTTGTTCCTATCTAAGATGTTCATTCGCGCTTAACTGTGATGGAGGTGATGATCTGTGACACTCATCACCTTCCTCAAATCATGAACGTGTGCCTAACAACCACCTCCGTTCTATACACGATTGAATGAGTATCTCTCAGATTTCTTAATCAGAATCTCCGTGGTATAAGCTAGAACTGATGGCGGCATTCATGAGAATCCGGAAAGTCTAAACCTTGAACACACAGCTTGCCATAGGAGGACGTGCATGCGTGAACAAGAAGACAGAGGAAAGCAGAGATTCAGAAGACAAAGCATCTCCAAAACTCCAACATATTCTCCATTACTGCATAACAAGTAACCTTCAATCCATGCTCTATTGTTTATTTTCAATTCAACTGATAAACATAATCGACTTCCTGACTAAGATTTACAAGATAACCATAGATTGCTCCAAACCAACAATCTCCGTGGGATTCGACCCTTACTCACGTGAGGTATTACTTGGACGACCCAGTGCACTTGCTGGTCAGTGGTACGAGTTGTGAGAAGTGTGATTCACAATTCGTGCACCAGGGTTCAATCATCAAAACATGATCAAAAGATGTCTAACACAATAGTAAAAAGTTCTATTTATACTAAACTAGTTACTAGGGTTGCGGAAATAAGTAAATGATGCAGAAACCCACTTCCGGGCCCACTTGGTGTGTGCTTGGACTGAGCATTGAAGCTTTCACATGTAGAGGTCTTTCTTGGAGTTAAACGCCAGTTTGTAACCTGTTTTTGGCGTTTAACTCTGCTTTGCAACCTGTTTCTGGCGTCTAACTCAAGAATAGGGCAAAAAGCTGGCGTTAAACGCCAGTTTGCGTCGTCTAAACTCGGGTAAAGTATGGACTATTATATATTTCTGGAAAGCCCTGGATGTCTAGTTTCCAACACAATTGAGAGTGCACCATTTGGACTCCTGTAGCTCTAGAAAATCCACTTTGAGTGCAGGGAGGTCAGAATCCAACAGCATCTGCAGTCCTTCTTCAACCTCTGAATCTGATTTTTGATCAAGTCCCTCAATTTCAGCCAGAAATTACCTAAAATCACAGAAAAACACACAAACTCATAGTAAAGTCTAGAAATGTGAATTTTATTTAAAAACCAACAAAAATATACTAAAAACTAACTAATTCATACTAAAAACTATGTAAAAACAATGCCAAAAAGCGTATAAATTATCCGCTCATCAAGGAGGCAAAGATTGGATCAAGGGAATGAAGGAAAAGCATGTAAAAATGAAGAACTCATGAAGAAATGAAGGAATCGCAAAAGCTGTCAAGCCGACCTCTTCGCACTTAATCGACAATAACATGAGCTACAGAGGTCTAAATGATGCGGTTCCAGTTGCGTTGGAAAGCTAACATCCGGGGCTTCGAAATGATATAATATTTGCCATAGTTGCTACACGTATGGTAACGCGTATGCGCACAGTACGCGCACAAGTCGTTGCTGCCATATGATCCACTTAAATCAATACGTGGCCAGTGAATTCTAAAGCCTTGTGGGCCCAATCCAACTCATTTCTGATGCTATTTGACCCAAGGATTGAAGAGGGATGAGACATCTAGTCATTAGTTTAGTTTTATTTTAGTTTTATTATGCTTTAGTTAGTTTTAGAGAGAGAAGCTCTCACTTCTCTCTAGAATTAGGAGTAGGTTAGATCTAGATTAGGAATTCTTAGATCTAGGTTAATTTCATGCTTTGATTTACCTTTCCTTTTGCAATTCTTCTTCTTCTACATCTCCTCTCTCTAGTTTTGCATTTAATTCATGTAATTCTCTACTTTTATGTTGATGCACTTTTGTTCTTCTATTTCTCTTTGATGCACTTTTGTTTCTTTTATTTTCCTTTAATGCAATTTATGATTCATGTTCCTTTATTGTTTATTTGATTTGTTGTTGTTTAATTTCTTGCAATTGAGTAGTGTAGATTTACTTTCCTTGCTATTTTACTATGTTTTCCTTTTACGCCTTCCAAGTGTTTGATGAAATACTTGGTTGGATTTTAGTGTAGATTTACATTCCTTGCAATTTTACTATGCTTTCCTTTTATGCCTTCTAAGTGTTTGATAAAATGCTTAGATGGATTTTAGAATAGAATTTAGTGCTCTTGGCTTGGGAAGGTAACTTAGGAACTCTTGAGTTACTAATGTCCAAGTGATTGATGATTGGGAGCCATTAACTCTAGATCTCACTAATTGATTTGGTGGAGAACTAGGACTTATGGACTTGGATTGAATAGCTCATTTGACTTTTCTTTATTAGTTAGGAGGATGACTTAATGGGGTTGATCCTTGCCAATTCTTATGTTGTGGTTAGTGATTAGGATAGAGATCCTTGACCACCATACCTCGCCAAGACCTTTTTAGCCATTAGTTTACTTTTTCTGCCATTTATATTTCATGTCTCCTATCAAAACCCCAAAAATACCTCATAACCAATAACAAGAACACTTTGATGTAATTCCTAGGGAGAACGACCCGAGGTTTAAATAATTCGGTTTATAGATTTTAGGGGTTTGTACTTGTGACAAACAAATTTTTGTATGAAAGGATTATTGTTAGTTTAGAAACTATACTTGCAACGAGAATTTATTTGTGAATTCTAAACCACACAAAAGTCCGATCATCAAAATGGCGCCGTTGCCGGGAAATTACAATGGTGTTATGTTATTGGTTATTGTATATATGTGAATATTGTAAATAGTTTGATTTTTGGATTGCTTGTTAGTACTTGCTAGTTTTAGGATTTAATTTTCTTGCTTCTTATTTGATTTTGTTTTCCTTTTCTCTTGCTATCATGAATTCTCACTTTGGCTATGAGTTTGGTTCTCACTATGTTGTAGGAAATGAGGGCTACAATGAAGATGTGTATCAAGGATTGGATAATCAAAGGTGGGAGGAGCCATATGCATATGATCAATCTTCATGGCAATAACCTCCACCAATGCACTATGAAGAAGAGCCATTTTATGATGCATGTCAATCTAATGGCCGCTTGTGACTTTCAAGAACCACCACCATATGCCTATGAGCCATACCCTCAACATAACCCTCAATCATACTCACAAGCCACTTTTCACCAACCACCTTCATATGATCCTCACCCATATCCACCATTACAACAACCATATGAGTCATATGAACCACATATAGAGCCACCACCATCCCAACATCACCACTTCCAAGAGCCACCCCCTCCATATTATTACCAAGATGAATTCTACTTTCCACCACAACCTCCCATGGAAGATTACTCATGTCCATCAATCCAAGAGCCATATGATCCAAATCATATTATCCAAGAGGAACAAGAGTCAAAGGATCGTCTCAAGGAAACCTTGGATCAACTTCAAGCAACCATGGAGCGTGTTGTGCAACAAGTGGAAAGAGGGGAAATTATTGAACCACCATAACTCTACCAAGAAGAACCACCTTTCTACTATGAACCCTTCTCCCAAATTGAAGAACCCTTCCATCCACCCCAACCTCCAATGGATGACATCCTTGATGTTCTTGTTCAGGGACAAGAGGAGATGAAAAGGGATGTAGAACAATTCACAGCCGCCTTGGATGAGGTGGTAAATCGGTTAGCATCCCAATGCTTAAATACTCAAGGAACTCCCATTGCTACATGTGGAGAATCAAATCAAGAGCATAACATGAAGGAGAGATTGTTGGAGAATGAGGGAAGTTGCTTTGTATTGGAACAATTGGAGGAAGCTATAATTGTTGAAGAAGAGGAAGAATTAGTTGAAGACTTAGGAGATGCGGAGCCTCCATGGGAACATAGAGTTGAAGAAAACCCCTCCAAGAGGATTGAACTTGATGCTAAGGAGGAATGTGCACAACCTCCAAGGCATATCCCTTATGAAGAGTTGGATGGGATAGAGCAAGAATTTAGTTCCCTTGGTGATGAAGATCAAGCATCAAACCTTAGTGGTGAAGAATCCTTTGAGCATGAAGAACCTTCTCCCAACAAGATGAAAAGCAATGTGGAGGTAAATTTTTCTCATCCTCCCATTTATGACTTGAGTAGGAGAAAAGGTTTAGATAAAATTGTTGAACAAAGGATTATAATTGAGAAGTCTTGTGAAGAGGTGGAAATCCTTAGAAAGAGAAGGATGGGAGTTGGATACGCTTCATCAAGACCCTTGGAATTGTCTTTGCCTAGGTTGCCATCTACACCTTCATTTGAGTGGGTGAAACTCATTTCTATTATCTTTATTATCCCACTTGAATATGGTTTGCTTGAAACGGATGGCCAAATTAGGATGATTTGTGA